>NC_050573.1:162695333-162995333 GCF_011100635.1 Trichosurus vulpecula
ATCAATACAATTCAGTTTTTTGGTGTTTGTTCCTTTCATTTACATGTCGTAATTCTTTAGCCATTGTCCACTCAACAGGTATCATGTTTAGCTCCTTTTTGTATGACAGAAAGTGTGAATATCAAAATTTCATTGCATGTGTGACTTTTCTGTCCTTGAATTTATTCTTGTGAATGTTTAATAGTGGAGTCTCTGAGTCAAAGGGTATAGATATTTTAATAATTTACTTCAGTTGTGTACAACTCTTCATGATCCCCTTTAGGGTTTTCTTGGCAAGGATACTGGAGTGGTTTGCCATTTCTTCTCCAGCTCATTGTATAGATGAGGAAATTGAGGCAAACAGGGTTAAGTGATTTGCCTATGATCACATAGCTAGTTTCTGAGGCCAGATGTGAACTCAGGAAGAGGAGTCTTCCTGATTCCAGGCCTGGCACTCTATCCACTATGCCATTCACCTTCTAGAATGGTTGGACCAATTCATAGATCTAATATTATGTCATCTTGACTATCCACAACTGTTCTTTATTATCCTGAAAAATTTTCTTCATATGAGGTAACACTTCAATGTTCTTTTGATGTTCATTCACTTGATGTTGTTTCTCTTGTTATTAAAGAGTCTTATTTTGAAAATTATTCATATCTTTATGATTCATCCATTCATCAATCAATCAGCAAGTATTGATTAAGAGCCTGATATTTGTCAGGCACCATGTACCTTTTAGCTACTAGAGAATGGCTCTTGGTCATATAGTTTTGTTAGTACTCTGGTCACCTTCCATATCAGACACATTTTGGAGGGGGGGATTATGTTTTAGTACTATTTTGGGGTTTTCCCAATTACATATCAATAAAATTTTTAGTATTCGTTTTTACAAGATTTTGAGTTTCAAATTTTTCTCTCTGTCTCCCTCCCCTCTTCTGAAAATGGCAGGCAGTTTGATATAGTTTATACATGTGCCATCATGCAAAACATTTCTGTATTAGTCATAATTGTGGAAGAAGAAACACATCAAAATGGAAAAAAACACAAGAAACAATAAAATGAAAAAAATATGCTTCAATCTGCATTCAGAGTCCATCAGTTTTTTATCTGGGTATGGATAGCATTTTCCATCATGGGTCCTTTGTAGTTGTCTTAGATCATTGTGTTAGTGAGAAAAGCTAAGTCATTTATAGCTGATCATCATACAATGTTGCTAATATTATGTACAATGTTTGCCTGGTTCTGCTTATTTCACTTTGCATCAGTTTGTGCAAGTCTTTCCAGGTTTTTTTTTCTGAAATCTGACTGTTCGTCATTTCTTATTGCTTAATAGTATTCTATCATATTCATACAAAACAGCTTGTTTAGCCATTCCCCAAACGATGGGTTTCCCCTCAATTTCCAATATTTTGACACCACAGAAAGGGCTGCTATAAAGATTTTTTTCACATATAGGTCCTTTTCCTTTTTTAATGATCTCTTTGGGATACAGACCTAGTAGTGGTATTGTTGGATCAAAGGGTATGCAAAGTTTGATTGCATTTTGGGCATAGTTCCAAGCTCTCCAGAATG
Organism: Trichosurus vulpecula; assembly: GCF_011100635.1. Classification (NCBI taxonomy): domain Eukaryota; kingdom Metazoa; phylum Chordata; class Mammalia; order Diprotodontia; family Phalangeridae; genus Trichosurus; species Trichosurus vulpecula. The sequence goes on from NC_050573.1 coordinate 162,696,889, forward strand.
GCTGGACCAGTTCACAACTCCACCAACAGTACATTAGTGTCTCAATTTTCCCACATACTCTCCAACACTTATTTTTTTTTGTCATAGTAGCCAATCGGCATATCAGACACTTTTAAGAGATTTTTGATGCAAAGATATTTTCCCTTTCTTATACTAGTTGCGAGATTTTAAAAATCTATATAGTTTTTTTTCCCCCATTGTATCTACTTCTCCAATTTTCAAGACATCTTCTTGTTATTTTGGGGTTTGTTGTTGATTTTCTAGGTTTTTAAATTGTATGCTCAATTTGCTGATCCCATATTTTTCTATTTTGTTAATTTGTGTTTTTAGAAGTTTGTTATTGTTTTTTTTAAGTTTCATCTGAATACTGCTTTAGCTTCAACTCAAAAATTTTGGCACATTTTTCAATCATTATAATATTCTTTATACCATTTTATAACATGTTCTTTTATTCATCTTCATTTACATACCCCCACTGTCATATATATGTAACTTTTTATTTGTATTATTTGCTAAGCTTCCTATGTAGCTATATCAGTCTGCTAATGTTCCTCTCCCTTTTTTCCTTCATCTTGATTATTTGAATTTGTGTATTTAGATTTTTGTTCCTAAGCTAATTTCCATTTTAGTATCAGACCATATATATCTGATCTTCTAAAAGCTAGTTAACAAGATAACCATCCTCCTCCTTAACTACACTGAGCTCCTTAACTACACTGGCAGGGTTACTTTTTCTGAAGTATTCCATCATTTCTACTTTTCATCTATTTCTTTCTTACTGGCCTCAAAAAGATACATAAAAATAATGCCCATTTTATCTACATTACGAAAAATAAAATTATCAGAAAAGTAAATTTTAAAAATTATCCTATATCTTTAGAAATATATCCTATATATTTCTGATGACAAAATAAATAGTTAAGAATTCAGCACAAGAAGAGAAGTGGCAGCAAGAGACCATTTCGAGAAATCTGTGACCCAAGAATAGAAATATCCTTGTAAAAGAAAAGAAAGAATCATTAGGGTTTGGTAGGCCCATAGTATGACATAGGGACATACGAAAATTTTCTAAAATTCCTTGTCTAGAATCTCACTCTTTTATGAGCACAACATTTGCTTATATATTTTGTATCACATATAAGTATGGGATGCTTTGCTAATTATGGATATTTAAGGAAAAGTATCACTTAAAGTAATCTAGGTAGAAGGCTAGAAGCTACAGGCCAAAAAGATGTCACAGATACAACCTTACTCTTTTATAAATGCTTCCTCCCTAAAGGCCAGAGTAACACAAAGCATTTATTATCAGAGGCTAAACTTTAAGATTTAATCCTTTCTGAAATGTGAAAATGTACTGAAAAAAGGCATTAATACTGACTAATTTTGCAACCAAGTTGGTGCTGCCGATTTCCAAGCAGTGCACCATCAAATTCTACTGTAGGGCGCCATGGCAGGCTTGCAATTACTCATTAATCAGTGCTTCCTTAACCATCAATATGCACACCATCCTCTTTCTGTCCTCTCATTTTTACTGTCAAATCATTTAGGGATGAGTGAACTGAATAAAAATTCAGCCTTATTTGATCATCCCAATTCAGGTGACAATTGTTGGCTGTTATTCAATATTCCAGAAAGTGGGTTTGGTCATTCAGGGAGTAGACAGCTGTCTGAGGCACAATATGCCTGTCTGGCGAGCTTGTTGCTATGTTTATATACATCTGAGATCTAACAGAGCTGGGAGAACCTGTTACCTCTACCTGCTCAGGATAATGGAAATGAGCTGTTGTTGCTGAGCAATGAGTTCTTCATTCCTGGAAAGAAAGGGTTTTCGAGAATAGCAAATGACTTCCTATACCTCGGTACCTGCACTATTTCTTCCAGGGGGAGAACACTTGCAACTCAGAAACCTCAATGGCATTTAGAGGAGAAAATATAGAAAGCACATTTCAATACAATTCATTACAGGACAGTAATTGTACCCATCCTGGCATAGTTTTTATTATTTAAATATATTCATTTATTTTTAGTTTTCAACATTCACTTCCATATGTTTTTGAGTTCCAAATTTTCTCCCCATGTCTCCCCTCCCTCTACCCCAAGAAAGCATATAGGCCCTATATATACATTCATATTGAACCTATTTTCATGTTAGTCACGCTGTAAAGAAGAATTAGAACCAATGGGAGAAACAATGAGAAACTGGCATAGTTTTTAAAAAGGGTTGGGAATCCTCTCCGAAATTCATATGAATTGTGAAAATTATATATTTTTAACATTTTCATTAATTCTCAATTCTTGATATCCAAGCTGCATTTGACTTTAGAGTTCTAAAATTTCTCATTCACAAGAACCAGGAATCACAGAGCAAGTGATTGTTACTATCAATATCTTAGAAGACAGGGGCTAGATTTGTGGTTTCATTCATATAGTTAACTCCTATAAAGAGAAATTCCCTCTACCAAGGAAGTTGGTGCCTTCTTTACAACTTAAAATCTTAGAGAATTGCCTAGTGACTCAACTAGGATAACAGAGCTAGGATGTATAAGAAGTCAGAGTTAAGGCCTACCTAGCTTCAAGGAGAGCATATTTTCTTTATGCTACACTGCCTCATCACTAACAACCTACATTTATACTATAGAGCTTCAGAGTTTGTAAAGCTCTTTGCTTAAATACAGTCCTTAGAGTTGTCTTACAAATATAATCATCTCCATTTGACAGATGAAGAAAGGAGGCTCAGAGAGGAAACTCCAGGTCACACCCAAGTAAGTGTCTCATCTATATCCAAATTAATCATTCTTTCCTCTACATTACACTTCCTCTGATAGATTCTATAAGCTCAAGATATAAAGCTTTAACTGTAAATACAAAGGTTAACACACACACACACATACACACACCAAGAGAAAGAAAATGTTAAAAAGTATCTTTAGAAATAGTTTAGCTCTTTATTTTACTGCCCCAGGTAAGAAGAAACAGGGGGAACAGAAATAACTAATGTCAGAAGTTATCTTCCCAACTTCATTTTCTTCATGGGCTTTTACTTCCTCCCCAGACAAGCATTTTATCCAAATTAAAAGTGATAGGCTTATAGATTTAGAGCGTGGAGAGACCTTAGAGGTCATGTAGTACAGCCCTCTCATTTTATGGGTGAGCAAGTTGAGGATTGGAGAGTTTCCACAGCTTGTCCAAGGTCACAAAGGTAGTAAGTGGAAAAGCCCAGATTTAAACCTATATCACCTAACTCCAATTCCAGTATTGTGAATGAGATAGACAAGTCAGTCAAAACCAAGCAACAAACAAATCTAATAGCAAATAATTTTTATCTAATAGCAATACTTTTAAATTTATTATTGGTTCTTTAACACCTTCTTGACATACTTCTGTCAGTTTATCTGTTCTGAGATCATCTTTAATATGATAAAAAAAAATCTTACAGTTTTGAGGGTTAATGAAACTTGTATAGGACACTTACAAATGTTGCCCCCTTATGCCTCCACATTGCAATCCCTCTTCATGTATACCATTTACAGGAAAGCCCTGGCCCCTGTGTACACAAAATGGCTCTGTAGAAGCTCTCAGAGAATTGCAGATCTAAAAGTTGGAAGTAATCTCAAGAAACCATCATGTCCAGCCCTGTCACTTTATAGCAAAAGTCTTGTCTTCCCCATTTTATAAGTAATAGAACATTATAGTTGTAAGGAACCATATATATCATGTCATCCAATCTCATACTTTTATAAAAATACATTGGATAGTCGTCTATCCACTTTTTCTACATCTATTAAAAGAGAGCACATCTTTCTGTTCTTTGTAAAGAAGGAATATAACTTTTCTGTTCTCTATAATGAGTCAAGAAAAAGACTAAGGGGGATGGAGCCAAGATGGCAGAGAAAAGCAGGGACTTGCCTGAGTTCTCCCAAATTCCCCTCCAAACAACTTTAAATAATGCCTCAAAATAATTCTGGATCAGCAGAACCCCAAAAAGTATGGAATGAAACAATTTTCCAGTCCAAGACAACTTAGAAGGTCAATAGGAAAGGTCTTTTGCACTAGTGTGAGAGTGGGGCATAGTCCAGTTCAGCACAGTGCAGGCCTGGACCCAGCAAAATAGGAGCAAGCCTTGGGGTTGACTGGATCAGCAGTGGCAGCAGCGGCTTCTGGAGATCTCAGCCTACAGACAGTAATGGGGTGAGACAACTGGTCAGAAGGAGACCACAGGACTCCTTTTGCTGGTACTGGATGCAAAAATCTGTTGCACTGCCCATAAATGGACCAAGACTGTAGTTCCATGGCAAAGAAGAACACTATCACACAAGAGATTACAGCCACAAGGGAGTAGAAGACCTGGTCACAGTTCCAGGGTAGAAAAGAGTACTTGTGGTCATTCACAAACCAGAGCACAGGCCAGGAGAGCAATGACCACACCTCTCCTTAGCTCATACCACCTTGGAATAACTGAAAACTTGTAGACCCTCAGAACTAGCTCTGAAAGCAGGAGCAAGAAAAACTGAACATTGGGAGAGCCCACCCTCTGCCCCAGGAGCAGAGCTTCCTTTTAACACAGAGATAAAAGTTAAGAAATAGGCTGGAAAATTAGCAAACAACAGAAAAAGAACCTGACCATAGAAAATTACTATGGGGACTGGGAAGTTCAAAACACAGAAGAAAGCAGCAAATCAAAACTGCTACATCCAAAGCCTCAAAGAAAAAATGTAAATTTGTCTCAGACCTGGAAGAATTTTTTAAAAGGAGTTTAAAAATCAAATAAAAGAAGTAAAGTAAAATTTGATACAGGAAATGAGAGTAATGCAAGAAAAATCACGAAAAAAGAGGCAACAGCTTGTAAAGGAGACACAAAACATGCTAAAAAATAATATCTTAAAAAACAGAAAAATTCAAATGGTAGAAGAAACACAAAAATCCACTGAAGAGGAAAAACTCCTCAAAAAAAAAACACAATTGGCAAAATGGAAATATATATATATATATATATGTATGTATGTGTGTATGTATACAAAAATCCACTGAAGAGACCTCCTTAAAAAGCAGAATTGGCCAAACAGAAAAGGATACACAAAAACTCAGTGAAAAATATAATTCCTTAACAATTAGAATTGAATAAGTGGAAGCTAATGACTCCATGAGACATCAAAAACCACAACACAAAATGAAATCAAAAGAGTGAAAAATGGAAGAAAATGTGAACTATTTCATTGGGAAAACAACTGACCTAGAAAATAGATTTAGGAGAGATAATTTTAAAATTATTGGACTAGTTAAGAACCATGATTTTAAAAAGAGCCTAGACATCATTCTCCTGAAGGAGATGCCAAGATGAAAACTCCCAGGAATATTATAGCCAAGTTCCAGAGCACCCAGGTCAAAGAGAAAATGTTGCAGCAGCCAGAAACAATTGAAGTGTTGTGAAGCTACAGTCAGAATAACACAACATTGAGCAGCTTCTACATTGAAGATCAGAGTGCTTGGAATATGATATTCCAGAGGGCAAAGGAGCTAGGATTACAACCAAGAATCACCTACCCAGAAAAACTGGGCATAATTCTTCAGGGAAAAAAAATGAGTACTATATATATATATAATAAAGGACTTTTAAGTATCCCTGATGAAAAGACTGGGGCTGAATAGAAAATTTGGTTTTCAGATGTGAGATTCAAGAGAAGTATTAGAAAGTAAACAGGAAAGAGAAATTATAAGGCATTCAATGGAGTTAAACTATTTAGATTCCTGTATCAGAAAATGACACTTATAACTCATAAGAACTTTCTCATTATTAGGGCAGTTGAAAGGAGAATACATAGAGATGCAATAATAGCTAAAATAATAATAAAATGAAGGCGTGAAAAAGAGGAATGCACTGGGAGAAGGGGAGAGGGAGAGGTAGAATGGAGTAAATTATTTCACATAAAAGAGATATGAAAGAGCTTTTACAATGGATGGGAAGATGAGGAATTGGGAAGAAGGGGGAGTACTTGAACCTTACTCTCATTGGAATTGACTCAAAGAGGGAGTAACATACACATTGAATTGGTTTATAGAAATCTCTTACCCTACAAGAAAGCAAGAGGGAAATGGAATCAGAGTAGGGAGGTGTAAAGCCAATCAATAAGTGAAAGATCTTGCTCACCCATTGAATAGGCCTCTGGCGGGCCCAACAAAGGGAGGCCTGATTAGAGGCAGGCCCACACCTTTGTGATGCCAATCAGGGATTAAAGACCCTTCCCACCCATTCAATAGACCTCAGGTGGGGCCCATTAAGGGAAGCTTAATTAGAGGCTTGTTTATAGGCAGGCCTAATCCCTTTACTTACTATGCACTAAGCTTCAGGCCCACACCATTTTGAAGCCCTGGGGCCCCAAAAAGAGTGCATACACCCAGAAGGTAGCCATTGAGAACTGAAAACTGAGAATTCAGAAGTCAAAAGAGAAGCCAGAATTCAGATTTCAGTCCAAAGAGAAGGAGATGATAGAGCTACAGAAAAAGTAGAGAGTAGAGAGTGGAAACCAGGAAGCTTCAGAGACCAAGGAACTGAATGGGGCAGAGAATGGAGGCAAGGAGACAGAATTTGTGAGTGATTGCTGATAGGAAGGCCCTAGCAGGGGGGAAGGTTACAGAATGACTTAGTTCCTTGCTATAATACTGTATTATAATTTCCTTGTTGCTATATTGAGGTGGGCTTACTGATTTTGGAACATAATTACTGCTATATCAAATTGGAGGTATTGGTCCTCGGACCTGATCCTCTAGAGTCTAAATAAATGCTATACTTCCTCTGTCTTCCACCTAAAGATTTTCTCATACTTTGTGATTCTGAACCATATAGGCATGTTCATGGTCATCCTTAAGGTCATGAATCTTGCCTTACTGATACAGGGAGCTGATAGAAAGGAGGGAGCAAATACTTTTGAAGATAGAGAGGGAGAATGGAGGGAGACAAAGAATAAACAGGGAAAATGGAATGGAGGGAAATAGATAGTAATCATGACCATGAGAAAAAAAATTACAGCAAGTTTCTCTGATGAAGGCCTATAGAAAAGTGAGTCAAATTTGTAAAAATATGAGCTATTCCCCAATTAATAAATAGTGAAATGATATGTACAGGCAGTTTTTAGACAGTAATCAAAGCTATCCATAGTCATATGAAAAAAATTCTAAATCGCTGTTAGAGAAATGCAAATTAAAGCAACTCTGAAGTACTACCCCATACCTTTCAGATTGACTAATATGACAGAAAAGAAAATTGACAAATGTTTGAGGGGATGTGGGGAAAATGAGACATTCATGCACTATTGGTGCAGTTGTGCAGTTGTACAGTTGTGAACTTATTCAACCATTCTGGAGTGCAACATGAAACTATACCAAAAAGGCTGTAAAACCATGCATACCCTTTGACCCAGCAGTACCAATACTATGTCAATATCCCAAAGAGATAAAAACCAAAAAGAAAAGGACCTATACGTACATAAATATTTGTAGCAGTTCTTTTTGTGGTGGCAAAGAATTGGAAATTGAAGAACTATCCATCAATTGGGGAATGACTAAATAAATTGTGGTATATGATTTGGATAGAATACTATTGTATTATAAGAAATGATGAGCAGGATGCTTTCAGAAAAACCTCAAAAGACTTATATGAACTAATGCAAAGTGAGATGAAGAGAATGAGCAGAACATTATACATTGTAATAGCAATATTGTACAATGATTAAATGTGAATGATTTAGCTATTCTCATGCAATGATCCGAGATAATCCTGAAGGACTTATGATGAAAAATGCTATCCTCTTCCAGAGAAAGAACTAATGATGTCTGAATACAGATCAAAGAATACTTTTTTTTTTTACTTGGGTCTTTTTTTGGTCAGGGTTGTTCTTTCACAATATAACTAACATGGAAATATGTTTTGCATGACCACATGTCAATTTGCTAGCCTTTAACAATGAGAGGGGAAGAAGGTGAGGGAAGGAGAGAATTTGGAACTGGAAATTTTGAAAAACAAATGTTAAAAATTGTTTTTATATGCAATTGGTAAAAATAAAATATTAAATAAAAAAGAAAAAACCTGAACCCTCTTCCACATGATAGACCTTTGAATATTTGAAGACATTTATCATGTACCTCCCTAACATTTATTTAAAATGCCTTGACTTGTGGGCCAATTGGATTTAAGTGAGGCAGAGTTGTACAAAGTCTTTAGCCTTACTCTCTCTTCCAGAGTCATTGAATTCCAGTGGCAAGACAAAAGCCAAGATGATTGGCAATGGCCCAGGATGCAGTAGATGACCGTGGCATCTTCAATGTCTGACCAAGTTCCAAGGACTTCACAGTGCTGCTTCAGCTACATGCATGGCCATCGAAATAAATTGTTTTCATCTGCCCATTTTACTGGAGAAAATCTTCACATGTTTGGGGTAGAAATCCCCCAACTTACCAATGGGTTTGAGGCCTAGAAGTTACCTGATTTTACTATCTGCTGAGATGGTTTACCAGGGTATGGCCATCGTGCATGCTACAATTTCTTGGAGCCATGGGTGAGGGTTGGGTGAAAGGTAGACACCAAAGGTGGACGAGCAGCACTTGAAAGGGTTCCACAAGCCCCTACATCAGATGTGCTAGTTTTCCTGGAAAACCCCATAAACCCCCATATGTAAAAAAAACATGGAAAATAACCTTAAAGAATAAAGGAATTCTATAGAAGTCAGCACTTGAGTTATATCTTGAAGGAAGTAAGAGATTCTTAGAGGTGAAGGCAAAGAGGAAAAGAAAACATTCTAAGCATGAAAGAAGTCAATGAAAAGTTATAGAGGTAGGAGATGGAATGTGGATAAAGTTATTCAATCAGCTATGAATATAGCTATGATAACTGTGTTATCATATATTTCTATCTTGTGAAAACAGTATGAGAAATTTTAATTTATCTCATCTTTAAAAAAAGATTCTTATATCTGTTTCAGATTTGCCCCGTGGATAAGTATGCCCTCATTGACTTCATCCATGTTAATCCTCATAACATTTTGTATGAGTCTCTTTTTTCCTTCACTCTCTCATTTGTGTTATGGTTATTGGGTACAGGTCTTTTCTCTTTACTCTCAATTACTCAATCAATATTTGTTCTTTGCCTATATGCCAGGCATTGAGCTAAGTACTGGGGATATAAAAAGAGACAAAAAACTGTCTTTTTCTTCAATGAATTTTAAGTCTAGTGGGGAGGGGAAAACATGAAAACAATTATATGTGAACCAAGCTATCCATCTATCTATCTGTCTGTGTGTGTATATGTGTATATGTGTGTGTGTGTGTGTGTGTGTGTGTGATAAATAGGAAATAGTTAAAAGATAGAAGACACAGAATGAAAAGGGGTTAGGAAAGGTTTCTTATGAAAGATGAGACTTTAGTTGGGACTTAAAGGAGGCTGCAGAAGTCAGTAGACAGAGTTGAGGAGGGAAAGCATCCCAGGCACAGGAAAGCCAGAGAAGCTTTTCGGAGCTGAGAGATGAAATGTCTTGTTCATGCAACTTAAAAGAGACCAATGCTATAGGATCTAAGCACAGGTGTTAGGGAGTAGGCTGTAAGAAGACTGAAAATGTAGGAGAAAAATAGGTTATGAAGGGCTTTGAAAGCCAGAGTATTTTGATTTGATCATGAAGGTGATAGAGAGCCATTGGTTGGTTGGTTGTTGTCCTTCATTCTTGAAGACCAAAATGACATCACTATACTAGAGTCAAGTTACAGTGTGTCCGACTGTGGCTGATCAGATCAATACGACCTCGGAATGCTGTACCACAGGTCAGGCACAAGGGAACATTTGGGGTGGATTCTCTAAATTTGCACATCTCATGTTTCTTTCAAGCTACTTCAACCCTTCTTTGCTCATAGAGAACATCACCATCTCTGATGTGGGCATGCCATGCTGAGCAGTCCTGAGCTGGTGTCTCCCATGTCACTCAATCAATTCCAAAGTTCTTAAGAGAGACCTTGAGAGTATCCTTGTATCACTTCTTCTGACCACCCTGTGAACACTTGCCCTGTGTGAGTTTTCCGTAAAAGTCTTTTTGGCAAGTGTACGTTTTCCATTAGAACATATCTAGTCCATCAGAGTTCTGCTCTTGGAAGTAAAGTCTGAATGTTTGGCAGTTTAGTTCAAGAACGGACCTCAGTGTCTGGTATCTTATCCTGCCATGTGATCTTCAGAATTCCTAAGACAATTCAAATGTAAGCGATTCAGTTTCCTGGCATGGCTCTGGTATACTACCCAGGTTTCATAGGCATACAACAATGAGGTCAGCACAATGATTCTAAAGACCTTCACTTTGGTAGTCAGTCTAATGCCTCTTCTCTCCCACACTTTCCTTTGGAGTTTCCCAAACACTGAGCTAGCTTTAGCAATGCATACATCAATCTCATTATTGATGTCATTATCAATATCATCCCTAGAAAGTATACTACCAAGGTAAGTTAACTTATCCACAGGGAGCCATTGGAATTTATCAAATAGGAGAGTTACATGATTGGACCTGTGCTTTAGGAAAATTAATCTTTTCATGCCTGAGAAGAGGATGGATTGGAATGGAAAAAGCCTTGAATCAGGCAGATTCACTATCAGGCTACTGCAATAATTTAGGCATGAGGTAATGCAGGCCTGCACTAGAGTGGTAGCAATGTCAGAGGAGAGAAGGAGGTATATTCTAAATGTGACAGAGCTGAAATCAGCAATCTTTGGCTACAGCTTTGATGAAGGGATGAGAAATAAAAAGGAGTGGAGTTACCCTCCATTCCTACGCTGTGAGTCTGAGGGAGTGGGAAGTTTGTGTTGCCCTCTAAAATAAAAAAGAAGATAGGAGGTAGGGAGGGTGTAAGGGGAAAATAATGAGTTCTGTTTGGGGCATATTAAGATTAAGATGTCTACTGTACATCTAGTTAAAGATGTATGAAAGGCAACCAGAGATGCAAGATTGGAAGTCAACAGAGAGACTGGGGCAGTATGGGTAGATTTAAGAATCATTAGCATAAAGATGGTAATTAAATCTATAGGAGCTGATGAGATCACTAAGAGGAGTATAGAGAGAGAAGAGAAGAGGGTCCAAGACAGAACCCTGAGGGGACACTTACAGTTAGAGGGTGTGATCTACATGAGGATCCAACACCAGAGACTGGGAAGGAAGAGTCGGATAAATAGGAAAAAGAATCAGGAGAGGGTGGTATCCTGAAAACCTAGAGAAGGAGAGAGTGTCAAAGAATAGAGGGTGATCAACCATATCAAAATCTGCAGGGAAGTAAAGAAGAATAAGGATTGAGAAAAGGCCATGGGATTCATCAACTAAGAGGTCAGTGGTAATTTTGGAGAAAGGAGCTTTAGTGAAATGAGAAGGTCAGAAGTCATGTTGAAAGGGGATAAAAAGAGCATGAGAGAAAAAGATAAGGCACCCACTGATGATGGCCTGAGGTGTGTATCTTAAAACAACAGAAGAGATGCAGAAAGACAGGTAGGAGAATGGAAGGATCAAGGGAGAATTTGGGGGGGGGGGGGGCGGGGATAAGGTGGACATTGGAATGATTGTAGGCAACAGGAAAGGAGCCAATATACAGGGAAAGATTAAAAAAATGAAAGTGAAGTAGGAATGACGGAAGGGGCAATCAGTTGTAGGAAATAGGAGGGAATGGAATCACTTGAACAAGTAGAGGTATTAGTCTTGATAAAAAGTAAATCCACTTGATCATATGAGACAGGTAAAATAAAAGAAAGTAGCTGAATACATTTGAATGATCAATTAGAAAGAGGGGTAGAAAGGGTAGCTCATGGTAAATGGCCTTAATTTTTCTGTAAATATGAAGTAAATGTCTTAGCCAAGAGAGTGGTAGGAGGGCTAGCCATGGAAAATTTGGGGAGGGACAAAAAATTTTGGAAGAGCCACCGTGGAGAGTGAGATAGAGAGTTGATAAAGGAGGTACAGTAGAATTGCCTAGGAGCAGTGAGGGCCCAATTGAGTTTGTATAATATAAATTTGTAATGCACAAATTTGTAATGAATGGTTCCAGGATTTTCTCAATCTTCATTCAGTAGCATATTTGTAGGTGTGAAGGCCACAAATGGTGGGAGTGATCCAAGTCTGAGGCATGGCAAGGCACAATCATAGATATGATAAGGAGGTTAGGGATTCAAGAGAGAAGGCTAGTATAAAGTTGAATTGCAATAGAGATGGCCTGGGAGAAAGTAGAGGGGTCAAGGAATTAGGAATCGTGGTGTGGACAAAAAGTAGCATTTTGTAAGGAAAGACAAAAAAAGAAAAGAAAAGCCAATGGGCTATGGTCAGATGGACCATGGAGGTGGTAAGCTTGTGGGTGATGTCAAAGTTATGCCCATCTTTGTGTGACACTTTGTGAGGTGGGGTGGAGTAGCTCATGGGAAGTGAGTAGGCTGAGGAACTGAGTAGGGAGTTTGAGAGAGAGTCAATAGATATGTTGAAGTCTCCAAGTATGAAAGCAGGAGTAGGGGAAGAGAGAAAAATTGTGAGTTTATTGATGAAGTAAGGGGAGTTACTGGGAGTCTACTGAAACAGCTACCAGGATTTTAATTGGTTTGTGGAAACAAATTGAATGAACCTCAAAGTGGGAGAGGTTACTGAGTGATAGAAGTAGGGAGAAAACCTGAAAGCAGCAATGGGGAACAAAGAGTATTCCAATTCTTCTGCCTCAACTAGTGAATCAGAGAATGAGTTAAGGTATAAATCAGTGCTGGAAAGGGTGAGTTAGGGGGCTGAACAATCTGAAGAGGTTTAGGTTTCCGTAATAGCTAGTAAATGGTAGGAGTGGGAGAGGAAAGATTTAGGATGAAGGGAAGTTTGTTACCTATGGAATAGATGTTCTAGAGGGATATTATAAAGGGGTAGGTGGTGTTTGGTTGAAATGTTAGAGCAGGAGGATTGAGAGGAGTGGGAATAAGGAATAGGATGATGGAGTATGGGGAATTGGGTTTGGAAAAAGATCCCCAAGGGTTCAGAATCACTAGAATGTGAAGGGTTAAACCAGATTTGAGAATGTTCATTATAGAATAGAGGGAGCCACTCTTCCCAATTGAGACTGGAGGTGATTGCAGCAAGAGATGGGAAGGACATGGTCAGATGGTCAAATAAGAGGCTCTGCTTTCCAACTGCTCTGTTTTCCTACTCCATCTGAAAGATGGAGATTAAGCAGAAAAAAGGCACATCATAGATGGAGATGAAACCTCTATAGCAAGAAAAAGAAATTATATTCCCCACTAACTCTTCCTCTTCCTACAGTACCTTGAATTCAAAGAGTAAATTGTTCCTCTTTTCAGTGTAGGTTCTCCACATGCCAGTTAGAAGACTGGATTGGTAGAAAAAGGTGGAAGTTGCCTAGCTCTGGTATAGATAGGAATAATCACTTTGGGGCGGGAAGAAGTCTTGGGGCAGATGGAAGAAGCCCAGGTGGGGACCCTAGCTGTCTTCCCTCAAAAGACATGCTGCACCCAGGAATAAATGGAAGACACAAGGCATATAGCCATAGTAACTTGGCCCCTTTTCTCACCTGAGGAAGCTGATCAGGAGGCAGCAGCTTTACTAGATTTTAAGCTTCTTGAAGAAAGAGAGGATGTCCAACTTAACTTTTACAAAATCATTTTCTAGCACAATTTGTATAGAATAGGTACTTAATAAATACTTAGTGAATTGAATTGATTTCAATAGAAAAAGACTTTGCAGCATCCAGTTGTCTCACCACTTGAGACTTCCTCCAAGTTTACACCCATAGGGAAACTGAGGCTCAAAGAGGTTAATTGACTTTCCCATGATCCCAAATAGTTATTAGCAAGTGCTAGTATAAAGATGATGCCAATTTCTCCTACCTCCTCCTGTCGTATTTACTACAGCACATGAAAGTCAATAAATGTATACAGAATATTGATCAGTACAGAATGTTTCCCATTTTGGCACTCAGTCTGTCATCATATTTAAGTTGAAGCCTCTACACCAGTTTTATACTAATTAACAACCTTATGCACCAGTTGAGTTGGATTTGGGAGAGATGTCATTTTCCCAGTTCAGTTGTTAACCCAAGCTTAAGGAAATTCATCCTTTACATTCTGATCATTTCTTTAACATACCTTTGAAAATATATAAGGTCATTCAAAGGTAAATACGGCAGCCAAGAGATTCTATTTTCTTAACACCTTCTGTGCAGAAGCATGAACTAGGGTGGGAGAGAAGATCTTGCAGTGGCAGAAGTGATTAATTTACTCACCCTTCATCTAGTCAGTTTTTTTTTTTTGTAAAATTCATTTTTTACAAATTTGAGTTACAAATTCTTTCCTTCCCTCCAACTTTTCCCCTAAACATTGAGAAGGCAAGCAGTATGATCCTCATTATATATTTGAAGTCATGTAGAACATATTTCTATATTAGCCATTTGCAAAACTAAGTAAGAAAAATAAAGTGAAGAAAATTTCTCTAATTTGTACTCGTGGTTCAGCAGCTCTCTCCCTGGAGATTGATTAGCATTTTTGATCCTTGGTCTTTTGGAACTGTCTTGATCAGAATAGTTAAGTCTTTCACAGTTGCTTATCATCATAATATTGTTGTTACTGTGTACAATGTTCTCCTGGATCTGTTCACTTCCTTTTGAATCAGTTCATATAAGTCTTCCAAAGCTTTTTCTGAAGCCATTCTCCTTGTCATTCCTTATGCACAATAATACTTCATTACGATCATATACCACAACTTGTTCAGCCATTCCCCAAATGATGGACATCTCCTCAATTTCCAATACTTTGCCACCACACAAAAAGAGTGTCTATACATATTTTTGTACATATAGGTCCTTTTCCTTTGTACACATAGGTCCTTCCTCCTTGTTCTCTTTTGAGTACAGTATTTGTTGGGTCAAAGGGTATGTACAGTTTTATAGCCCTTTGGGCATAGTTCCAAGTTGTTCTCCAGAAGGGTTGGACCAGTTCACAACTACATAAACAGCGCATTAGTATCCCAATTTTTCTACATCATCTCCAATATTTGTCATTTTCCTTTGCTGTCATGCTAGTCAATCTGATAGGTATGATGTGGTATCTCAGAGTTGTTTTAATTTTCATTTCTCTAATCAGTAGTGTATTAGAGTATTTTTTCATGTGCCTATTGATAGCTTTGATTTCATCTTCTGAAAATTGCCAGTTCATATCCTTTGATTATTCATCCCATCAGTTTTGTGCTATTCTCACTAGACTTCAGAAAAATAACCAGCCAAAATACTCATGCTCAGGCTTTTTCCTGCAAAATAACCTTTAAATAGCTCCATGACCTTATAAGGAAACCAAAATATTTAGATTTCAGAGGTTGAGACACCATAGAGCAACATTGTTCCCTTCCTTTGACATTTAGGCAACATTAACTTTCACATATTTGAATTGACTTATAATACAGATACCACAGAAACAGTATGGCATAGTAAATAGAAATCTGGGCTTAAGAGTCAAGAAGACTTTAGTCTAAGTCCCATCTCTTGAGACACACACACACACTAGCTATGTGACCCCAGGCAAGCTACCCTAAGTTCCCACTGTCCTTAGTCAATATTCCAACCAGAAGTTGTAGAAGAGTTGCCAATTTTCATTGGTAAAGATCATTTCCTTACCACGAGTCTCCTGAACCAATAAAATTACAGGTCTCCCCCCTTCTCAATAACAATAACAGCAGATATCTGTATTGCACTGTGAAAAAAATAAATTTAAATAGCTGCTTAAATTTTTTTTTGGCTATGTATGTTGGGCCAATGCTATGTTTATCAAAACCAAGAAAAGATCAAAATGTTTTATGTGAGTAGTTGCTATGTGAAAGGCAGTCAAGATCATCAACTAATGATAGAATTTTAAAATAAAAAGGGCCCTAAGAGATTGCTCAGTCTGATGCCATTATTTGACTGATGGAAGAAGGTCAATCCTGGAGATACAGGTTTGGCGTGCATCGTCTTGGAAGCAATGGTTGAAAACATGTTAGTTGTCAGAATGGAAGGAGCTAGAGGAGACAAAAGAATTTAGAGATACAGATAGGGAATAAGGATAAACTAAAAGAATACGATGAGAAAATAGATGAAGATATAGAAGCCTTTTGGAGCATGGAGGAAGGAAAGTAAGAGCGCCCATGCTAGAAGACAGTTCAAATTCAGTACACAGTAGGAAGTGAAATCATCTAATCAGAATGAAGGGGCAGAGACACAGAAAGGATTTAGCAGCTTGGGATGTGTATAAAATATAATAAGATGCATTCTTATGACATATATGTAAAAGTTTTGATAATTCTATATATTAATATCTGGATGGCAGCTAAGTATAATCTATGGAGTTTCATGATGGAATTTAACACTGCTCCTTACTTTTTTAATGTAAATATATTTATATATACATGTGACTATATATGTATGCTGAAAATATATTCAAGGCATTCATAATTGAAGAAGATAATATATAATAGTAAAATATTTTATTTTTAAAAGCATTAAAGAATATGCATTTAATAGAGTGTTTACTTTGTGCTTAAAATAGCAATAAGGTTTTTTTTTAAGAACACTTTGATTTTCACTGGAAATGAATAGATTAATATTTAAAATGCAAACCTTGGCATTCTTATTCAAAGAACTTCTCCTTCACCTTTTCCAATGATTGACTAGTATCCTGGGGACCATACTGGTGCTTTCCATACTCATTTCTGGGCAATCTCTCCTATGCCTTTACTACTCTGCACATGAGTGACTCTGAAACCTAGGTCTCCACCTCTAATCTTGCTCTTTGTGCATTTTTAAACTGTTTTGCTGAATCATCTGTCTGGATGTTTTATTACCACCCCAAATTCAACATAGCAAAAAGATGAATTCCGTATATATTCTCTGACATTCTTCCTTTATAAAAAAATATTTCACCATATTTTCCTCTTCTCTAGGTTCAAAAAAAAAGAAAATTGCTTTCAACTCCATCATATTGTAATATATAAAGCCACTAAATATAGTTCCATCTTTTAGCATGGCAGTCCCCTAAATTGCCCTTTCCTCTTCATCTGCCTAGTCAAAAACTTCATCCTAACTAGTTCATCTATTCTTACGATCCATCAGTGTCTTACAATTTCCTACTTCCCTGCTCTTTACACCATTCTCTGCTCCTGAAATGCCTACATCCATGTAATCTCTTGAAATCCTCTCTCCTTCAGTTCTTAGCTTAGATGCATTGTTTTCCCCATGAAATTATCCCTGACCCCATCAGCTAAAGAAACAAAGAATAAAAAGCAGTGATCTTTTCTTCTATATGGCATTTGGTTTATATTACTTTTATACACTTACCAAATTACATTTTGTACCATGATTATTGGTTGTATGTATCTTAATAAATCATACTGTTCCTAAGAGCAAGTATCGTGTCTCATCTATCTTTTATTCTACCCATTGAGAGTACAGTATAACTAGGTTGAAAAAATCATATCTGTATGATCCAGCTGGGGGCATAGTAGATAGAGTGCTGTGCCCAGAGTCAGGAAAACTCACCCTCATGAGTTCAAATCTGTCCTCAGATAAATCCTAGCTGTATGACCCTGGGCAAGTCACTCACCCCCATTTGCCTCAGTTTCCTCATATGTAAAATGAGCTAGAGAAGGAAATAGCAGACCACTCCAGTATCTTTGCCAAGAAAACCCCAAATGGGGTCACAAAGTATAGGACATAACTGAAAATGACTGAACAACAACAAATGTAATCTATTCTTCATTAGTGTCTTAGTTTCTGATCACTTACGTCTTTATTCAATATCTCCCCCTGTGAATCTGTAATTTCACCAATGTGTAGAAATGCTCTCCATTGATACAGATTCACAATTCCCCTGTAACTTACAGTCTTAGTAAGTTATCTATGAAGCTGAGAGGCTCAGAGATTCTCCCAGTGTCACCCAGCTAGTTTGAGTCAAGGAAAGAACTTCAGTGTAAGACTTCCTCACTGCAAGGACCGCATTCTGTTGACCACACAAAGGCTGCTTCTCTTGATACAAAATGCTAAAATTCCCACTCATAGGTCCCCTACTATTCTACTGTCAGGTAACCTCCTTGTGTTTTGAGAAACCCCTAAGGCTTATCTGCTAAATTACAGGTGAATTATAATCTTTATTGGTGAAGGGATCGCTTTATTGACTTTGATTTCTTACAAAATTGCTCTAACATCCTTTTCTTTTTCAAAAAATAAAACATATTAAATAAGTAATGGCAAATTGTACCTTACTTTCACCAGCTATTACCTTTCCTATTCTCTCACTTGACTTTAGTTAAGTGAATTTTTCTTTACTTCATATTATTACCTTCTCTGACTCTGTACCTTCCCCTAAACTACTTATTCTCAATTTAAAAGCCTCATCTCAGTCAAACCACACCTCTTTATTAATTCAAATTTTCTCCTCAGATCTGAATACATTTCTCCCAGGACACTAAAGCTATTGATTTAGAAGGCAAACCAGATAATTCTCCAGTCCTATATGCTTCTTTCCCCAGAGAAGTTTCTCTTCTCTTCTGCTTTCCCCCTTAGCTTTTCCCTAAATTTGTTCTTATGTCACTTTATCTCCAATTCATTTACACCTACTCCCTAATCTGTTTTATTTTTCTTTAATCCCCCAAGGGAACAAAGGATAAAAAAGGGAACAAAGAAAAGAAATATGTCCTTCAAAAGAACTAGAAATAACCTGTTAGAAATTCTGGCAACATACCTCATCATACATTTGTAGTTATCTTTCTTAATTTTAAGTGATAAGGTTTTCTTGAGAAGAAACTTTATCCTCATAATAATCATGAAGAAATAATACATGACTATTGATATCTTGGATTACAGAACTTGGCCTAAGAGCTAACGCATAGGAAAAGAGGCAGGATAAGAATCTAGACAAAAGAGGTTTATCCTGGCTTTTGTTGAATAGACAACTCATAAAGAAAGAGAATCCAGCCAATACCATGATTGTGTGCAAACTTAAATTTTATATTAATGTGGTCATATGTTGAACAAACTAGGAATCTGAGAATAATTAAATAAATAAAAATGTAATAAAAATGAATAATTATTTTGTCTAAATATGTATTGGATGGACTTCTTTCATTATTAGTCTCTGAGAACATTGACAAATAACTTGGAAAAAGAGAGACCCTGACATTGCAATTTACATTCCACTCTGGTCAACATAAAAACAAAATATGTTCCAATGTAAGAATATCAAAAAGTTCATAGTTTTGTCAGAAAAAAAGAGAGAAGAATAAAGGAGTGGAGAGGAGAGGAGAAGAAAACAGGAGAGGAGAGGGAAGGGGAAAGGAGAGAGCTTATTGTTTAATGATGCTCAAGGCAAGATAATAAAAAAAAACATTCTAATATAAAATTCTGGTAAACATTTTCACCTCCTTAACGATTTTAGGAAAGAAGCATAATATAGTGTAGTCAGAGGGACAGACTTGAAACCAGGAAGACCTGCATTCAAGACCCATTTCTGACAAATGTTAGCCATAAAAGTGTGACCATGGATAATTCATTTTATTTCTAGTGTCCCTAGATAACTCTCTAAAACTGTAAGCTACAGATGCATTACTGATCACCAGTGGAGGGAGTTTCCACAATGAAGTTCCCCAAGCTAAGGAAAATCACAAATTAACTATAGCGTAATTCTTTGCAATATGATTATAAAGTAATTTTATGTAATAATTAACTACAGTAATTAATAATAGTGTTATTATTGTTGTTATTACTCAAGGGTCCACTAACAACTACCTTCTACTATTACCCATATTGTACTAGAAATGGTAGAAATGGCCACCTTGGCCACCAAGCCCTTTAGCTAAAAGAGATGTGAGAGAAATACTTAGGGGGATCAGAGCTGGATAAACTTAGTAATTAAGAATAACAAAAGATAAGCCCTCTAAATGAAGTTGGCAGTTTTCTAATTATAATGATAGTTAACTTTCATGTATCATTTTAAGGCTTACAAAATGATATATATGTATATGTATATATATATATATATATATATATATATATATATATATATATATATATATGTTTGAAAAGTTTGGATTCAGTCAAAGGGCCATATATGAGGACCTAGAGGGCTCTAGCCCTGGAGGAAAGATAATGAATTCTCCTTTTGATGTGTTCAGATTAAGATGCCATGTTATAATTGATAGGGGGATTTTGGAATTGGAGATGAAACATTTGTAAGTGATGACAAAATAAAGGTTATAACCATTTTTCTATGTTGCTGAGGTATGGTGGAAGAGTAATTAATGGAAAATGACTAAGGTGAGGAACTGAGTGGCTAGGGTATTTGAGGAAGAGTCAATATGTATGCTGAAGTCCCCTAGTAAAAGACAGGAGTTGAGAATGGGAGAAAAATTATGATGCGTGTACTGAGCTCATTGAGCAGGAAGGAAGTGACCTGAGAGTCTGTGGACAACAGCTACCATAATTTTTATTGGGTGTTGCATATAAATAGCATGAAGCTCAAAGGATGAGAGGTGGAGATAGTGATGGAGTTAGGAATCACGGAAGAAACTAATTGAAATGATTGGTAGCTACAGCAATAGTTAAAGACAAAAATAAATTCACACGTCTTCCACATTTCTATATAGTTACGGACTAACAACCTAGTTACTACTAACCCAATAACAATACTAGCATGAAAAATACTATAATTAAAAGAAATTCCATTTAAAATAACTACAGAAGTATAGAACATCTAGGAGGTAACACACTGAGATGAATAGATGATGTATGTAAATACAACTACAAATACAAAATAATGTTTATCAAAATAGAGGGGCACAAAAATAATTCATTAGTTATGGTTAGACCATTGCAATCTATACTTAAATTAATTTAAGCATTTAGTGCCAACCCTATAATCAAGTGGACACTTTTAGAAACTCAACAGTTTTAAAATCCATTTAGAAGAACAAAAATTCCAGAATTTTAAGGGGAAAATGAGGGGGAAATTAAAAGTAAAGGTAATATAGGTTATCAGATTGTCATATCAGATATAAAAAGGGAGGGAAGAAGTAGTTCAGCAAAACACAAAATTAAGTTTGATAGTAAATTCAGTGTTCCATTCTTCCACAGAGAAATGAAAGAATTGCTTTTTTCTCATCTTTTCCTCTGGGCCAACCTCAACCATGCTAATTAAAGAGATCAGTTTCATTTTTGGTGATAGTTTTTTTTTTCTACTTATCCTGTTGTAGTCATTAGGAATATTGATTTCCTGCACTTGCTTATTTTACTCTTCATCAGTTCAATAAGTCTCCACATGCTTCTCTGAATTCTTCATTTCCTTATTTCTTACAGTGTAGGAATATAATTACATACATGTACCAAAAAAAATTTCAGCCATTTCCTATTTGATAGACATCTATTCTGTTTCCAATTCTTTTCTACTATGAACACATACTAATACGAACATTGTGATGTATTTGGGACCTTTATTCATATTTGGACCAGTTTCTAGTTTAGACTCTTAGAAATGAGATCTCTGGGTCAAAGGATTCAGGCATGTTAATCATTTTTCATCTTTATTCCAAATTGTTTTCCAGATTGATTGTACCAATTTATAGCTTTAACAGTAGTCAGTGACTGTGATTTTCTCCCCATAGCCCCTTCTGTATTTTAGATGTCCATATTTTGTTGTCTTTGCCAGATTTCTGGGTTTGAGGCAAAATCTTAAGATTGCTTTGATTTTTCTTATTATCAGGAGCAATATCTTACATGGTTGAAGATAATTTGCAAATCTTCTTTTGGGAAAAGTTTGGTCATATCCTTTGAGCACTTATGCATTGGGAAACAACTTTGATTTTATCTATTTGCATTATTTCTCTGTAAATATTGGACCTTAAGCCTATATCAGAGATGGGTGATAACAATTTTGTTTTCCCTGATAGAAAGTTTCCCTTCTTATCCTAGCTGATTGTTTTTCTGTGAAGGCTTTTCAACTTGATGCAATAAAAATGATCAGTTCTATGTGTTTTATAATCAACTATTTTTCTTGATGGGTTAAGAATTCTCCCCCTAGTTATAGCTGTGAAAGATACCTGATTTCGTTCTCTTCTTCCGTTGTTGTTACCACCTTTAATATTGATGTCCTGTATCTCTCTTGAGTTTATTGTATTATATATGGTGTAACCTGCTGGTCTAAATTTAATTTTTGCCAAACAACTTTCCAATGTTCCCAGAAATTTTTGGTAAATAAATACATCTTTCCCAGTAATGTATTTTCTTGCACTTCCTAAATCTTGGATTAATGATATGTGACCATCAAGATGTATATAGGTGTTTCTCCTAACTCTTCCAAACTCAAAATCTCAAAAGAAAGAAATGATGAGCTAGACTTCAGGTAAATGAAATTGAATTCCCAAGATTAGGAAATGGAATCTCAGCACAAGGTAAAAATCTCACGAATTTACATTGGACAGCTTAAATACTTAAGAGCATCCATTCAGAGTCATTTGTCACAATGATAAGATATTCTCAAACATGGAACAAGAATTCACTTCTGAACATGTCACTGCTTTGTACCACTAATCTCAATAGTGTTGAAACTGTGCTTAACCACAATGAAGTATTGATTGTTTGCTAGTCAGATCAACGTTATATTTGAAAGGAATGAAATGCAAATTGACAAAGAAGACTTTATTATTTTAATAGCATTGAGAAGTTCCGTAACTACTTCTGTGGCTATGAATTTAAAATTTGTATTAATGACAGGTTTTCTGCTGGCTTTTTTTCTAAGGAAAAATATTTCTCTTATTTCTCTGACCATATTTATAGCACCAGAATATTTTTATTCAGTACTTTGGATCATACAGTTGTCTTCAAGACTGAAGAGTAATACTAAGGGGGGCAGAGCCAAGATGGCAGCTGGTAAGCAGAGACTAGAGTGAGCTCCGTTACCGAGTCCCTCCAAAAACCTATAAAAAATGGCTCTGAACCAATTCTAGAACGGCAGAACCCACAGAACAGCAGAGGGAAGCAGGGCTCCAGCCCAGGACAGCCTGGATGGTCTCTGGGTGAGGTCTATCCCACACAGAGCTGGGAGCTGGGAGCTGGGAACGGAGTGGAGCAGAGCCCAGCCTGAGCAGCATGGACCATCCAGACCAGAAGCTGGGCGGAGGGGGCCCTAGCACCCTGATTCAGTGAGCTGCGGCAGTTACCAGACCCCTCGACCCACAAACACCAAAGACTGCAGAGAAGGTTAGTGGGAAAAGCTGCGAGAGTGGAAGGAGTTCGCAGTTCGGCTTCCAGCCCCGGGGGCAGTGGAGGTGGGGCAGCTACAGCTGTTGTTACTTCTGGCTCCAGGCCCACCTGGTGGGAGGAATTAAGTGGCGGATCAGAGCAGGGGTGCACAGCCTGCCGAAGATCTAAGCCCAGTTCGGGTTGGGGGTTCTTGGGGAAGGAGCAGTGCGGGTCTGACAGAGCTGGCACCTCCCCCCCAAACGTGGAACATAGAACTTGTTAGTCTACAAGCAGTCATACCCCACTAAAAAACTCAAGGGTCAAGTTAGTTGGTTGGGAATATGGCCAGGACGCGAAAACGCGCCCAGATTCAGTCTCAGACTTTGGATTCTTTCTTTGGTGACAAAGAAGACCAAAACATACAGCCTAAAGAAGACAACAAAGTCATAGAGCCTACACCAAAAGCCTCCAAGAAAAACATGAACTGGCCCCAGGCCATAGAAGAACTCAAAAAGGATTTGGAAAAGCAAGTTAGAGAAGTAGAGGAAAAATTGGGAAGAGAAATGAGAAGGATGCAAGAAAACCATGAAAAACAAGTCAATGACTTACTAAAGGAGACCCAAAAAAATACTGAAAAATACACTGAAGAAAACAACACCTTAAAAAACAGACTAACTCAAATGGCAAAAGAGCTCCAAAAAGCCAATGAGGAGAAGAATGCCTTGAAAGGCAGAATTAGCCAAATGGAAAAGGAGGTCCAAAAGACCAATGAAGAAAATACTACCTTAAAAATTAGATTGGAGCAAGTGGAAGCTAGTGACTTTATGAGGAATCAGGATATTATAAAACAGAACCAAAGGAATGAAAAAATGGAAGACAATGTGAAATATCTCCTTGGAAAAACCACTGACCAGGAAAATAGATCCAGGAGAGATAATTTAAAAATTATTGGACTACCTGAAAGCCATGATCAAAAAAAGAGCCTAGATACCATCTTTCAAGAAATTATCAAGGAGAACTGCCCTGATATTCTAGAGCCACAGGGCAAAATAGAAATTGAAAGAATCCATCGATCGCCTCCTCAAATAGATCCCAAAAAGAAATCTCCTAGGAATATTGTTGCCAAATTCCAGAGCTCCCAGATCAAGGAGAAAATACTGCAAGCAGCCAGAAAGAAACAATTTGAGTATTGTGGAAACCCAATCAGAATAACCCAAGACCTGGCAGCTTCTACATTAAGAGATCGAAGGGCTTGGAATGCGATATTCCGAAGGTCAATGGAGCTAGGATTAAAACCTAGAATCACCTACCCAGCAAAACTGAGTATCATGTTCCAAGGCACAATATGGATTTTTCAATAAAATAGAGGACTTTCAAGCTTTCTCAATGAAAAGACCAGAACTGAATAGAAAATTTGACTTTCAAACACAAGAATCAAGAGAAGCATGAAAAGGTAATCAAGAAACGGAAATTGCAAGGGACTTACTAAAGTTGAACTGTTTTGTTTACATTCCCACATGGAAAGATGATGTGTATGATTCATGAGACCTCAGTATTAGGGTAGTTGAAGGGAATATGCATATATATATATATATGTATATGTATATGTTTATGTATATATATAAGAGAATGTGTATGTATGTATATATCTATGTGTATATGTATGTGTATGTATGTGTATATATATATGTTTGTGTATATATATATGTTTGTATATATATATATATGCATATATATATATGTAAAAGAGAGAGAGCAGACACAGGGTGAGTTGAAGATGAAGGGAAGATATCTAAAAGAAATAAAATGAAATTAAGGGGTGAGAGAGTAACATACTGAGAGAGGGAGATAGGGAGAGATAGAATGGGGTGGATTATCTCACGTAAAGGTGGCAAGAGGAAGCAGTTCTGTGGGAGGAGGGGAGAGGGCAGGTGAGGGGGGAATGAGTGAAACTTGCTGTCATCAGATTTGGCCTGAGGGGGAATACCATACATACTCAGTTGGGTATCTTACCCCACAGGAAAGAAGAGGGAGGAAGATAAAAAAAAAAATAAAAGGGGGGGGATGATGGAGGGGAGGGCAGATGGGGGTGGAGGTAATCAAAACAAACACTTTGGAAAGGGGACAGGGTCAAGGGAGAAAATTCAATAAAGAAGGATGGGTTGAAAAGGAGCAAAATGTAGTTAGCCTTTCACAACATGAGTATTGTGGAAGGGTTATACATAATGATACATGTGTGGCCTAGGTTGAATTGCTCGACTTCTTAGGGAGGGTGGGTAGGAAGGGAAGAGGGGAGAGAATTTGGAACTCAAAGTTTTAAAATCAGATGTTCAAAAAAAAAGTTTTTGTATGCAACTAAAAAATTAGATACATAGGCAATGGGGCGTAGAAATTTATCTTGCCCTACAAGAAATGATGGGAAAAGGGGATGAGAGGGGAGAGGGGTGATAGAGGGGAGGGCTGACTGGGGAACAGGGCAACCAGAATATAAGCCATCTTGGAGTGGGGGGGAGGGTAGAAATGGGGATAAAATTTGTAATTCAAACTGTTGTGAAAATCAATGCTGAAAACCAAATATGTTAAATAAATAAATTTAAATTTAAAAAAAAGAGTAATACTAAATACTGATGCCTTAATATGTCTACCATTATGGAACTGAGATTATATATGTCGTCTTTATTCAAGTTTGATTTTTTAAGTCATCTTTTACTTGCCTCTTAATACTGAACAAATCACATTAACTTTTTGAGACCACATATCATCCTGCATCTTCAACTGGGTATGGATAGGGTATCTAACATAGGTTCTTCCTCCGGAATTTAAACCTTCTACAAGTCTCCAAAATGAGTTATTTACCCAGGTAAGCCATCATTTATGAGAAAGTCAAATTGTCATTCTAAGTGATAGAAGTCATGTTGGCAGCCCTACACATAGTAAACTTCATAATTTTCCATTTGAAGGCATTGGTTCAAAGTTTAACGTGATGAAAAATTGTTTCTGATATTGAAAGACTATAAAGGTAGGAAGGAAAGAAAGACATTCCATCTTAAAAGGCTAGCTTTAATGGTAGATTTGTATCAGAGGAGCTGATTTTGGAGATTTTTCTCTGCTATCTACTGTCTGTGTGAGCTTAGGCCAATTACTTAATCTACTGTATCAGTTTTCTTAATTTGTAAAATGATAGTTGGACTATATTATTTCTAAGATCCTTTCTAGTTCTATTATTTTCCAGTCACTACATACCCAAGTTAGTGCTGTCAATTCTCTGATTTCTTATTGTCTTGTTCTTTTTTGAGTACCTCTTAGTATATACTGTGGTGATTCTCAGGATAGAGTTCTGTCCCAACTAATTTTTGCAATTAAAAAAGGACTTTCCTTTGAGTCCTTTAAGGCCTTTCCCTTGTCTTTCATTAGTATTGGATACACTAGTAACTATAACTAAGATTTTTATGACACTTTAAGGTTTATGAAATATTTGCACTTGACTTATTTCATTTGATCCGTACATCAGTCCTATAATTTTCCTCCATTTTAGAGAAGAAAAACTGAGGGATCAAAAGGAGAATTCAAATCCAGTTCTTTCCTGACTTGAGATCCCACACAACTGACACAATATCCCCTTAATTCGTGTGTATATAAACAACATGTAAGAGCATAACCTGTGACTAGCCTGGAATAATGTTTGGAAGGGTGCCAACTATAATCTTCAGAACAGAATGGACATTTCTTTCATGAAAACAATAAGACAAATTAACATTAACTGAAAGCCACTGAGATTTGGCATAGTTCTTTGTACTTTGTAAAGGATTTACATTCACTCTTTAAACTGACTATATTTTCTGTGGACAAACTCTTAATAGGTTTCCTCTGAAGATTCTCCTTAAGATTTTGTGTTTCTCACAGAACAACCCATGGCCAGAGGTTTCACTGAGACTCTTAGTTTTGAAGAAGGTAGGCAATAAGCCAATTTATCACTTTCCGTTAACATTCCCAGACTTCATCATTAGTGTCAGCTATGTTATATCAGGAATATCCATGAGCCCATCTTTAGGTGAAGAAATCTCCCTGTTTGCCTTAAAGAATGCCAATCATTTTACGTTTAGATTTCTTCATAAATTAGTCTCAGGACATTGAAAAGCACACTGGTTGAAAATTGGATAGCCACTATAATGACTGTAGTAGATGATGGCTTTAGAATCTTCTCTAAAATAACCAGCTGCTTATAATGGCTTAGAGCCATGTATGTTTTAGCTTTTTAATATGGGGGGGGGAATAAGCTGTTTAGAATTGAAATATTGCAAAGCATTTCTATTTAATAATGCCTTTCATCAGTGTGGTAGTGATGAAACGGATTTCTCATCACGCAGTTCCTTCAGGAAGAAATGCTATGAAAACAGCTAACATCAGAGGACAAATAGCCCTACTCTCAGTTAAACAGAAACTCTGGAACACTTTGGCAAAAAAGCACCTTCCTTTCAGCAAAATAAAACTATATAGATGTATTACTGATCAATTGAACCTGATTTTAACAGCAGCTAAAGTAACCCTTCAATCAAGCCCTCTGAAAAGTACATTTCCTCATGTAGGTCACTCTGGCATTGCATGATATTGTAGTAGTTGCACTGAACTCATATGCCTCCCTGAGGGCCAAAATCGCAACAAGGGCACTGGAAAAACAACAGGGCTACTATGTGTGAGACACATGATCTTATACCCACCCACTCTGCAAGTCAGTCATGGAAATTTTCATTTGGCCTGGGCCAAGTTCACTCACTAGCACAGAGCCTTTCTTACAGTATGTACTTAATAAATGCTTTTTGAATTAAAGAAAGAGCTTGATTCTCTTCCTCCACAAATAAAAGATCAATAATGTTGCTGTTTTTTTCTTTATCCTCAAGAGTGATAACACAGTTTTCACTGTGTAGTACATTAGGTCAGTCTGCCAGTCAGTCTACAAGCTATTTATTAAGCACTTATTATCAATAAAAACTTGTACAAAACAATGCCCCTGTAATATCAGTTAAGTTAGGTGTCTTTGATTGAGTCTTACTAGGTGCTAAACCCCAGGCCCAAACCACTATCTACTAGGTGCTAAGCCTATGCAGGCATGAAGCCCTCAAGGTCCTAAGGGGAGTTGCTAAGACCATAACCAATAGTAGAAGCCTAAGTTCTGGTTGCTCAGTTGGCGTTTGATGATCACTAAAGTCAGTTGGCATTTGATGACAGCTAAAGGGTGTATAAAAAGAGAGAACAGTGCTATTTGCAGGGGGCTCTTACCCTTGGAAGTGTGTTGATGTGGAGACTCTGGGCAGCTGTAGTTAAGAGCCCTCCAGTTTGTAAACCCAGATGTCTGGACTTTGTTAAACCCTGGTAACTATGAATTGGGATTTGAATCAGACAAGGTCTGTCTGTTGATGTTTGTAATTTGTTTGTATTTGCTCTGAAGTTCAGGGTGCTGGCTTTTTCCCCTGAACTAAGTGAATGACATATGTACATGTTGGATTAAAGTAAGATTGTTAACCCCTTAACGTTGCTTTCCTTAGCAAAGCAGATCAAAAGAACCTGTGTTGGCAGCTTTCTGTGTGCTGGCTATTAGTGGGTCTTACACCCATACATCAGCCACTAGTAGATTGTTGCAATAGCCCCCCAAAAGAGACATTCTTCTGTCTTCTGCTTGGCTATAACACTTGGGTTTTGTCATTCACAGAAATCATATAATGACCTAGTTACATAGACGTGTTTGTAAATATATATTATATATATATATATATATATATATATACATTCATAAGTATATAGCATATTATATACACTTTGTGTGTGTGTGTGTGTACCTCTAACATTTTGGATAGGCCTTCTGTAGTGAACTCATAGAATGATATGGATAAATGTCCCAGGAGAGGGATCACTGGAGGGATATTCCAAATCAAGAAGATCATAGATTCATTCGAATATTTCAGTATGTATATGTATGTGGGTGCCAGTTGTTCTACCTAATACATTGTGAGCCCTCTGAAGACACAGAATTTTTTTTACAACCCTGTATCCCATACATCAACTAGTACAGTGCATGTACATAACAGATGCTCCAGAGATATTTTTTGGATAGAGGCATGGATGCATGGATGGTTGGGTGGCTGGGTGGATGGATGAATAGATACATGGATAAATGATTAGATGGATGTATAAATTAATTTTAAAAATGGCTACTCTAGGGCAGTGAAGGAATATATAAAAAGAATTTCAGATCTAATACTATGTATCAGAGTTTTAGGGGAGTTGAGAATTATCAATTTGTTTTGCAACTCACTAATAATATGGATAAAGCCCAGGCAAGTCATAATCTATTTCATTACTAATGAGTCCAAATGCTAATTTTCCAAGACATTTGTTTTCAAAATTTTATTATGTTTAAATTTCCACAAAATTATAGAAGAACATTATTGTCTTATAACAAAACAAAATCTTTAGTAGGAATCCAAACCATCTTAACCAACTGAGGTTAGACAATATGGGCATCCCCCTGCCCAGTGTCACTCACCTAACAATAGCTTAGTAACATCAATATATCATAAACAAAAGTTACATTAATTAAAACTTAATGAATGTCAATTCAATATTTATTAAGCAACTATTGTGTGCAAGGTATAATTCTTTGCAATAAGGATACATTAATATCATATGTATCTGTATGATACAAGGCAGAGTACAATAAGAACAAGGAGAGATCTAGGCAAAGCCCTATAAGAAAATTTGAAAAGGGGAGAATATTTTCATTTAGAGGTATCAGAGAAGCTTTCATGGATTGGGTGGCATGTGAGTTGAGCCTCAATTAACACATTTTGGGCATGAAGAATATTCTCTAGAAAAGCAGAGAGACAAGAAAGGTAAAAGCTATTTGTGCAGTTTTAACTGGAACATTTTTAACTGGTACAAAAAGTTGCAATGTGAAATAATACCAGAAATATGTGTTAGAGGTAACCTGTGAAGAGACTTAAATGATATCTAAGCAGTCTGTATTTTATTTTTAGGCAACAGGGAGCTACTGGCAGTTTTTTGGTAGGGATATCACACAGAGTGCGCTAAAATTTAATCAAGTCACAAACTAGCCAAGCTCATTCCTTTCTTCAGATTCCCTTCTCTCCTCGTATTGCCCTTCATATCAGCCAGGTCCAACTTTGTTGCAATTCAACTCAATTCAGTAAACTTTTATTAAGCACCTATTATGTGCTAGTAACAGTGTTAAGCACAGGGAATACAAATATGAAAAAGAAAGACAGGGGCGGAGCCAAGATGGCGGCTGGTAAGCACGGACTGGAGTGAGCTCCATACCCGAGTCCCTCCAAAAACCTATAAAAATGGCTCTGAACCAATTCTAGAACGGCAGAACCCACAGAACAGCAGAGGGAAGCAGGGCTCCAGCCCAGGACAGCCCAGATGGTCTCTGGGTGAGCTCTATTCCACACAGAGCTGGGAGCTGGGAGCTGGGAACTGGGAACGGAGTGGAGCAGAGCCCAGCCTGAGCGGCGTGGACGATCCACACCAGAAGCCGGGCGGAGGGGGCCCTAGCGCCCTGAATATGTGAGCTGCGGCAGTTACCAGACCCCTTGACCCACAAACACCAAAGACTGCAGAGAAGGTTAGTGGGAAAAGCTGCGGGAGTGGAAGGAGTTCGCGGTTCGGCTTCCAGCCCCGGGGGCAGCGGAGGTGGGGCAGCTACAGCTGTTGTTACTTCCGGCTCCAGGCCCACCTGGTGGGAGGAATTAAGTGGCGGATCACAGCAGGGGTGCACAGCCTGCCGAAGATCTGAGCCCAGTCTGGACTGGGGGTCCTTGGGGAAGGAGGAGTGCGGCTCTGACAGAGCTGGCACCTCCCCCCCAAACGTAGAACATAGAACTCTGTAATCTACAAGCAGTCATACCCCACTGAAAAACTCAAGGGTCAAGTTAGTTGGTTGGGAATATGGCCAGGCAGCGAAAACGCGCCCAGATTCAGTCTCAGACTTTGGATTCTTTCTTTGGTGACAAAGAAGACCAAAACATACAACCTAAAGAAGACAACAAAGTCATAGAGCCTACAACCAAAGCCTCCAAGAAAAACATGAACTGGCCCCAGGCCATAGAAGAACTCAAAAAGGATTTGGAAAAGCAAGTTAGAGAAGTAGAGGAAAAATTGGGAAGAGAAATAAGAAGGATGCGAGAAAACCATGAAAAACAAGTCAATGACTTACTAAAGGAGACCCAAAAAAATACTGAAAAATACACTGAAGAAAACAACACCTTAAAAAATAGACTAACTCAAATGGCAAAAGAGCTGCAAAAAGCCAATGAGGAGAAGAATGCCTTGAAAGGCAGAATTAGCCAAATGGAAAAGGAGGTCCAAAAGACCACTGAAGAAAATACTACTTTAAAAATTAGATTGGAGCAAGTGGAAGCTAGTGACTGTATGAGAAATCAGGATATTATAAAACAGAACCAGAGGAATGAAAAAATGGAAGACAATGTGAAATATCTCCTTGGAAAAACCACTGACCTGGAAAATAGATCCAGGAGAGATAATTTAAAAATAATTGGACTACCTGAAAGCCATGATCAAAAAAAGAGCCTAGATACCATCTTTCAGGAAATTATCAAGGAGAACTGCCCTGATATTCTAGAGCCACGGGGCAAAATAGAAATTGAAAGAATCCATCGATCGCCTCCTCAAATAGATCCCAAAAAGAAATCTCCTAGGAATATTGTTGCCAAACTCCAGAACTCCCAGATCAAGGAGAAAATACTGCAAGCAGCCAGAAAGAAACAATTTGAGTATTTTGGAAACCCAATCAGAATAACCCATGATCTGGCAGCTTCTACATTAAGAGATCGAAGGGCTTGGAATGCGATATTCCGGAGGTCAATGGAGCTAGGATTAAAACCTAGAATCACCTACCCAGCAAAACTGAGTATCATGTTCCAAGGCAAAATATGGATTTTCAATAAAATAGAGGACTTTCAAGCTTTCTCAGTGAAAAGACCAGAACTGAATAGAAAATTTGACTTTCAAACACAAGAATCAAGAGAAGCATGAAAAGGTAATCAAGAAACAGAAATTGCAAGAGACTTACTAAAGTTGAACTGTTTTGTTTACATTCCTACATGGAAAGATGATGAGTATGATTCATGAGACCTCAGTATTAGGGTAGTTGAAGGGAATATGCATATATATATATATGTTTATGTATATGTATAAGTGAATGTGTATGTATGTATGTATCTATGTGTATATGCATGTATGTGTATGTATGTGCATATATATATATGTAAAAGAGAGAGAGCAGACACAGGGTGAGTTGAGGTTGAAGGGAAGATAGCTAAAAGAAATAAAATGAAATTAAGGGATGAGAGAGTAACATACTGAGAGAGGGAGATAGGGAGAGATAGAATGGGGCGGATTATCTCGCATAAAGATGGCAAGAGGAAGCAGTTCTATGGGAGGAGGGGAGAGGGCAGGTGAGGGGGGAATGAGTGAAACTTGCTGTCATCAGATTTGGCCTGAGGGGGAATACCATACATACTCAGTTGGGTATCTTACCCCACAGGAAAGAAGAGGGAGGAAGATAAAAAAAAAAATAAAAGGCAGGGGGATGATGGAGTGGAGGGCAGATGGGGGTGGAGGTAATCAAAACAAACACTTTGGAAAGGGGACAGGGTCAAGGGAGAAAATTCAATAAAGCGGGATGGGTTGGAAAGGAGCAAAATGTAGTTAGAAAAAGAAAGACAGGCTCTGTCCTCAAGAAACTTAAAATCTAATGGGGGAAGACATCATCTTAAAGAACAATGGAAAAGAGTAAAGAGGAAGGACACCAGTGGGTTATGTGTCTATGGAGTTCAAACCAAGCAGAGCTGCAGATGGAAAATACGGAATGAGCTGAGTTCTATTCAACTCCATTTCTATAGAATCAACTGCCCTCTTTAGTAGTGGTTTATTTAATGTCTTCTTCCTCCACAGAACTAATTAACATAAGAGAGGGTAGGCTTATATATTTAATGCATATCCAATAGATACATAGCACTGTACTTAAGGGGTGTGAGGATGATCAGGCATAAAGAACAGTTTCCTTGGACTCAAACTAAACACAAATGAAACCACTTAAGGATATTTTCAAAGTTTAAAAAATGCAAATAGTCAATTAAAACTGCACAATAAGATGTTTATGTTTGTAAACACACACAGACAAATAGACATTCATACACACAGAGACAATACTTGGTCCAGTTAGACAGGGAACATTTTTGGAAATGTCAAATGCTTCAAAGTGTGAAATCCATATACCCTAATGCTTTACAAACTAAAAATGGAAAGAGAAAAAGCACCGCCTCCATCCCTTTCTCAAACCTTTCCTTGCACTGGCTTTACTTTCATACTGCTATCACTTACCTACATGTAAACTCTTGAAATCTTTAAGATCTTTCTACGTTTCTTACTCTCCTTGCTGAATGATCACCTATGAACCCTTAGGGTACATTCCAAGGCTCTATTCTAGGCCTTCTTTGCTTGGTTCCCCTCTTTTTTCATGATTTCAACAACTCCTACACTTTTCAGTTATACTCTCCATGCAGATGACTCCTAGATCTATACATCCAGCTCTGGTCTGTCTTCTAAGTTCCATCTCCATATTGCCATCTGTCAGTTACATGTTCTAACAAGATGTTCTGTAGGTACCTCAAACACAACATGTCCCAAATAGAACTCAATAGAGGCCCCAGCCCCCAACCTAACCCACTTGTCTTCCTAATTTCCCTAGTACCGTTGAATGAACTGCCATCCTTATGGTCATACATTTTCGCAACCCCACAATTATTCTCAACCTTTTACTCTTTCTCATCTCACATATCCAATCTGTCAGTCAATAAATATTTATTGAATGCCTCCTATGTGCTAGGTTCCATACTAAGTACCCAGGATAAAAGGAATGTCTAATAATAATAATGAAACTACTAGTACCTCTTCTCAAGGAACTCAGTCTAATTAGAATTAGGGAGATAAAAATGTAAAGAACTTTGTAGGAACAAGAAACAGGACAAATTGGAGGTAATCACAGGATGGAAAATGCTAGAATTAAAGGGAGGTTTAAAGAAATCTTTTTGAAGAAGGTTAGGCTTAGCTGGGACTTAAAGGAAGTCAGGGAAACCAGGAAGTAGAGATGAGAAGGGAAAGCATTCCAAGTATGGAGGATAATTAGGTGATTCTACCAAAAATCACTAGCTTCCTTCAAGGTACAGGTTAAGGGCCACTGAGGATACAAGACCTAGCCTGAGCCCCTCAGTTGCTTCTCATCTCCCCTCAGAGACTAATTTGTATTTCTTTTTTATGAATTTGTATTTATTTTATGTATATATTTCATATATATGTATCTGTGTTCATTTCTCCCCTCCCCCACTCTTAGGAAAACGTTAAGTTCTTTGAGAGCAGGAATCATTTCATTTTTGACTTTGGTTCCTGAACAAGTGACAAATAGTATTTAATAAATATTCATTGATTGAATAAAGCTTGAAAATAAATAATAACAAACAAAGGAATGTTTCTTATATACTTGTAATATAGTCCGATTAATAAGCTTATAAAGGACAGGAGCAGTGTCTTATCTCAGCTTTGTATTTCCCCTTGTACTTGACATAATACTCTATACAGAGAATGTTGTTTATCTAAACTAGATTTAATTTAATCAATCAACAATATTTATTAAGTTCCTATTATTTATATTCAATATACTGTCCAAGGTATCATAGAAGATAAAATGAAGTATAGGATGTAGCCCATGCTTTGTAGAGCTTATAATCTAGGTGTGGAAACAAAGGATAAAATGATAATAAAAAAGTAAGAAAAAGTTTTAAATAACAGGTCAAGAACAAAGATAGAGGAGATGTCACACATTAGAACATGATTAATTGCCAGCAAATTGTACTGACAATAATTACTATAGGAGTTCGGAGTAGAGAGAAATCATTTCATGGCCGAGTAGTCACAGAAAGCTTTAAAGAGATGTGATTTGAGCAAAGTCACAGAACAACAGAATCAGAGTTAAAAGGGACCTTGGAGGCAATCTAGTGCAACTAGTACCTGACCTACAATCCTATCCTCAGTGGTGATACAGTTTTTGATTGAAGACCTCCAAGGAGAGAGAATCTATTACCTTCTAAAGCAAGCCATTCCTCTTTTGGATAACTCTAAATGTTGGGGGGAAAAACATTTGTACTACCTTAACACCACCACCACCCCACTACAACCACCACCAACAACAATGACTATGATGACAAGAAGACAGTAACGATGATGATGATGTGTGTCGTCCTTTATGTTTTGCAAAGCACTTTATAGATATTTCATTTTATCATCACAACAATCTTTGGTGACAGTACTACTATTATTCTCCATTTTACAGATGAAGAAACTGAGGCGGAGTGATTTATCCAGTTTAAATTTGCTTTAGGGGTACTATAAAAAAAATAAAGTACCATATAGGAAAAAATAGCAAAAAAAATAGATTCTCATACTTTGGGAACCTATGATTTAATCAGTGTAGACAAACATGGGCATTTCTTTCAATGACACAGATGATAACTCATCCATGCTTTAATATTTGGTCTTTTTACATTTCTGGAGTTGAAATTTTTCATCATTTCGTGATGACTTAGCCTGTCTCTAGGTCCAAACTCCAAGAGGTCCTTCCAGAGCTTGTGTTCTGATGACACAATCCTATAGGATCATAGGATAATTGATTTAGAACTAGAAATAACCTTAGCTACCACTTAGTCCAAATCCCTGATTTTCAGTTGGGAAATTGAGGCCAAGAGAAAGTAAGTGACTTTCCCAGAGTCACTTGGCTAGTAAATATTGAGGCCGGATTCAGGCACAAGTCTCCCTGATTTCAAATTTAGAGCTCTCTTGAAAGCACCACCTAATTGCCTAAGATGCTGATGTACCCAAAGACCTTATAATCTAGTTGAGAAGACAAGAGATGCAATTCTGAAGAGCTAAATAGTAAACCTGCCTCTTTGCACCTTTTTGCCCATTGCTCCTACTTCTGTCTTATTGGTCCAAACAAGATGTCTAATACCTCTTCTACATCAGAGCCAATCAGCTACATTGAAAAACGAGCATGCTACCCATCAGTTTGTTTAATAAAGTTAATAAGGGTGTGAAGCAAATAAGAGAGTGACATGGCCACATCTGCCCTTCAGGAAGATCAATTTGACAGCTGAGTGGAAGATGGATGGAATGCAGGGAGCAATGGCAAGGAACTCATTTGGGAGACAATATAGAGTGTGTGGGGGCATCTAGGTGGTGGAGTGGATAAAGCACTGGGCTTGGAATCAGGAACACTCACCTTCCTGAGTTCAAATCTGGCCTCAGACATTTACTCCCGGTGTGTCCCTGGGCAAGTCACTTAACTCTATTTGCCTCAGTTCCTCATCTGCAAAATGAGTTGGAAAAGGAAATGGCAAATCACTCCAGCATCTTTGACAAGAAAACCCCAAAATGGGGTTATGAAGAGTCAGACATGACTGAAACGAATGAACAGCAAAGTAGATGTATGTAGTACAATGTGGAGAAACAAGATGAAATTGGTGTCAGAATGTGTAAGGTCTCCACTGCCAAACTAGAAATCTTTTACTTATGATAGAGACAATAGGGAGTCACTAAGGATTCCTGAGCAAGGAAATCACATGGTTAGATAATGCCTTAGAAAGACAATGTTAGTTCTATGGAGAATGAATTGACAATGCAGCTCAGACACTACTCCCTAGGGGAAACTTTTCCTATTGCCATTAGGTAATGATACTGCCTTCTCAAATTATCATGTACATACTTATGTGTCTACAGGTATCCCCACAATAAAATGTAAATTCTTTGAAGGCAGGGACTATTTTTCACTTTACATCTGTGTGACCAGAATCTAGCACAGTACCTCTCACATAGACATAAAAAATGCTTGCTATATTGTACAGAAAAGGAAAGATAGAAGTAAGATGCGCCAATTAGGAAGCTATTATAAAACTGTATATTATAATGAGATCCTTAAATGTGGTGGTAACAATTAGCATAAAGAAAAATGGATGGACGAGAAAGATGTAGCATTAGAAATAGAAGGATTTGGCAACTGATTTATAATGGGCTTTGAAAGATAAGGAAAATTCAGAGTGACATTAAAACATATGAACTTGGGGAACTGGGAGAATGATGGTGTCAATAATAAAAATAGGGAGATTTGGATGAAGGGTAGGGTTAGGAGATAAAATGGTGAGTTCAGTTATGGACATCTGAAGTTGAAAGTCCTAAGGAAAAATACAGCTAGAGGCATCCAATGGACAGTTGAGGAGGTAAGACCAGAGTTCAGGAGAGAAGTTAGAGCTAGACATACGGATTTTGGTATCATATTGTAGCTGAAATAATTAAATCTAGTTCAGTGAATTAGATTACCAAGAAAGAGAATGTTGAGAGAGAACAGGACAGGGACTGGGCAGACTCACAGAATTTTCCCTCCATGGTCAGGTAGTATAACTCATTCCAGAAAATGTTTCACCACCACAATACATGCAACAAATGAATGTCCTCCATCCATTGCTTGAAGACCTCTGATAAAATGAAATCCACTACTTCCTGTGACAACCCATGCCACTTACAGAATTCAAATTGTTAAGTAGTTATTTTCTTACAGAAAGCTTAAAACAACATTTTTGTAGCTTCCACTCATTGCTCCTAATTCTGCCTTCTGGGGACAAATAGATTAACTGTAATCCCTCTTCTACATAACAGTTATTGGAGACAGCTAATGGTCCTGCTAAGTATCATCTTCTCTAGGCTAAACACCCCTACTTCCTTTAATTGATCATGAAGTTGAGACCCTCTACTTTATTAATTTTACCTTTCCTGGAGAGTCTCCAATTTATCAAAGTCCTCCTTCAACAAATGGAACACTCAGAACTGTACTTGTTACCTCAGATGTGGTCTGACAAAAGTGACCTACTATGGGACTTTTTCCTTCCTTTTTGCCAGACACCATGGCTCTGTCAGTGCAGTCTTAAAATTTCATTGACTTCTTGGTTACCAAATGACACTTTTCAATCACATTGAGCTTATAGAACATTAAAAAACACCAGATCTTTTGATCTTTTAAACTTTTGTGATGGATAATACCATTAACAAAAATTTTTAAATGTCAGAAGGGGAAAATGATTTAGCTCCAGTCAGTCATGATTTTTAAAAATGTCATCTTAACACTTTTTAAAACCATTACTGTCATTTCACAGCACAAGCCCCAAATAGCTTTCTTCATAACAAAGAGGTACAGTTAAACAAAATAAAATGGTACATTATGTCTGACAACATATGTATCATTTCACATCTGTAGCATATTACCTCTCTACCAAGAGGAGTGGCATGTGTTACTATCAGTCCTCTGGAATCATGATTGACCACTACATTGAACTGAGCACTTATATCTTTTAGAGATATTTCTCTTTACATTGTTGTAGCCATTTCAGATGTTTTGCTCTCTTTATGGCTTACTTTGCTCTGCAACAGTTCATAGAAGTCTTCTTAAGTTTCTCTGAATTCTTCATAATTATCAGTGCTTGAATCACAGTAATATGTTCTACATACTCTTTTACCTCAATTTGTTTAACCATCCCCCAGTCAATGGGCACTTATTTTATTTCCAGCTTTTTGAGACCCTGAAAAGGGCTTCTATACTTGTTTTGTACATGTGGGATGTTTCTTTCTTCCTTGAAGGATTAAATTATACACAAGATTATTTTATTTGGAGATCAGAATGCAACAGTTTAGACAGAAGAATACACTGTGTGCTGAAATGATGAGGGATTTATTATGGTGACAGTGATTGTTTTTTTTCCCACAACTCTCCAAGAGTCATCATCAGCAACATTTTAAGTGAATGAATTGCTTGACCTTTAGAAAAGTAATTCAAAGCATCAGTGCTAACATGGATTGTACTATATCAAAAAGATGGCCTTTTTACAAGTGACAAACTTGAGAACACAGGAAGCTATTAACACTGGAGTAAAACAAAATCATTATTTTTATCTTGTTCTTAAATTGTCAAACTACCGAAAAAAAGGGCCTCTTTTCTTAAAAAAAGAAAGGCCCAAGAAACAAAAGCAATGAGGAAGAAGAGGGGTTATCAGTCAGTCAATCAGTAAACCTTTATTAAGTGCCTACTGTATGCTAGAAAGCCTTAAACATACTTAAACACCTTTGGACATTAAAAAAAACCTAATACTTTTTTAAAAATTAGTTTTATAAAGGTTTATATAATCGAGGCAAGTTGTTCTATCCTTTATGATGTTAATTTATTATATTTTTATATGTGCATATATCCATATAGCTATCCATATGTTTAAATGTACATATGTATATATGTGGGAGTAATTTCTTTTTGGAATGGAACTGTGTTTCATCTATGTAGGGAACTCCCAGTGAGGAATTACCTCTACCAATGCAAATGGGCACGTTCTCTGCACGTTAGAGATATTTATGTATAAGAGGCAAAACTGAAGCTAGGGCTTTCTGACTTCTGATGCCAGCTCCCTATCTACTACCATACTGATAGTGTGATGAGTGAAAAGTCCAAGAAACATAGTTGCTGGGTAATTAGTAATCAACTTTTTGATTATACTAGCAAACAATAGACTGAAATCATTGGTTCTCTCAGAAAACCAGAGACAAACCTTGGGAGGCACTGAACAGTTAAATATCCTCGGAAGAGTGGATGTTTCCAACAGGTAGAAATCAAATGTGATTGGTTAACAATAATGAGAGAATGAATATTTTAATGAGAGGTAGGCTTATGCTAATGAGAGGCAGGGGGACTGACTCTGATTATGTGATTCTTGGACAAAGAGACTCATCTCCACCCAGACCACACCCACCTCAGGCAATCTAGACAAAGGGATCCACCTCCACCCAGACCACTTTTGTAGTTGAATAATGGGCCAGAATTCACCTACATTTAAATGAAGTTTTCCCATTTGGGTGGGTGGGGTCCTGCCCAAAATTGAGGAGAGTGATAACCCAATCTCATCATCAGCCCTGTCCTTCAGAGGCTGCTTTGACCTGGTCTTTAAATAAGGAAATAGGAAGAAAAAAAAACTGGATCCCTCCTAATATTAGGAATTGATTATTAATAGTCATTTCTGTAGGTAGAGTGAATATGGGCTCTGTAATGCTCCAACTAAATATGCTAGAGCTTCCTGCTTTCACACGGGAACCAGACAATGGGATAGCACAACAACTAGCCAATCAGGAGGACTTCTGATGTCCAGGGCTGCTTGACATATGAACAATTCTTTTCAATGAGCAAGAGTAAAAACTCAGTTGGTCCTGCAGAAAATCAGCAACTCTGAATCCAATTAATCTCATACCAGCTTTGAGGAAGATTGTGAGCCATATGGTGGTTTATCCACCTTCAAGAGACATCCTTATCTTCAGAGAATCCCCTAACTGTTGGCTATGGGGCTCTCAGACACATCCTGTTTTATGGTTTTTGGAGACATCCCTTTATCTTATCGTTTTTGCTCAAGCCTTGAACTGCCAGGTCTGCTAATCACAAGGAATACTTTCTGATTTGTGTATTACAGGGCCACAGCTCTGACACTTGGGATTCATCACTCCTCCTGTTTCCTAGATCTTCCCTTCCCCTTGGGAATAGGGCTCCCTGCCTCCTTGCTTTCTAGGCCTTCCTTTGTCTGAGAAGTATAAATAACTCATACTTCCCCACTTCACTTCAAACAAATGTGGTCCCTGTCTCACTGTTCCAGCTTGCAAGCTCCATCTCAAGCAACAAATTCAATTATAATCTTTGTAAACTATAATCAGATTCTGGCTCATTCCGGGTCTCCCTTTTTGGACCTGGAGTTTCTTCCTTTTTAACAGTTCATGGGAGTGTCATAATTTAACAATACATGCACACACACATACATACATACACATACACCATATACATGTATATGCACATAAGCATGTGAACACAGAAACACTTGGTGAAATTCCCTCAATACGTCCTATATACCCTATAATCTTGAGGATTTGCCTAGGCCATTTATTGAGCATTTAAGTGACTTTCCCCAGAGTCACACAGCCAGAATACATTAGGATTTGAATTGAATTTAGGTCTTTATGAGTCTTAACCCCTCCTTTTATCTATTATACATAGCTGCCAATAACAACAATGATGGTAGTTGTAGTAGTAGCAGCAGCAGCAGTAGCAGCAGCAGTAGCAGTAGTAGTAGCAGTAGTAATAGTAGTAGTAGTGGTAGTAGTAGTAGTAGTAGTAGTAGCTGGCCTTATAGCTTTCCTGTTTGTAAAACACATTATATACACGTATAATGCCTTATTTGATCCACTCAATAACTCTGTGAACCAGACATTTTTTTTGGTGGTGAACTTGAAAACAGAAGACGACTTGATGCACATGCTGCGGAAGCTGGAAAAATCTAATGCAGAGGAGGAGAACTCTGACTTAGAGGACTCAGAGATTGTGACACCCAGAAGCTTTAACACCGTGAGGCCAGAGGAGTATGTTTGACAGTCTCCCAGCATGCCTTTTGGAACCACACAGATGCGATGAGCTCTTTTAGCCATTCTTGAAAGTACTTTTTCAACAAAACATCCTATATATGTTTCTTGTTTCATCATCAAAAACAGTAGTTATGTTATTACAACTTCCATTTCTACCTTTGACTCTCATATCTGAGGGATTTGCAGTCCCATGAAGTGCCTAGAAACAAATTCTGTTTCTTAATAAAGTCATTCTCTTTTTATTTTCTTCTGTACTGGTGAGCAGAGATTCATCTCTATTCTCTAGAATATTTGGTGGAGAATTGTCTGGTCAAAGTTTCCTATCTGATTTATAAGAAGTGATTGCAGAGGAAATTGGTTTTAAAATCTTCGGGGAGTTCTGCAGTTGAATCCAGAAGACATCTCATCAAGGACAAGTGTTCCTTTTCCTTCTGGGTACTTTCAGTTATGGCTGCTTCATAAATCATCTTTACTTTTGGTAGATTCCCAATGGATACCATCACCTTTTGCATCTGTACGGTTACCTCATTTTGCTTCTTTTTGATGGGGGTAGCTACAATGTTTGTCTGACATTAAATGTTGGGGGGAAGGGGCAGGGAGGAATCTCTAGTCATCCAGATTTATATCTTGCCACTGGACCTAGATGGCTCCAGAGGAGAAAATGAGGCTGGTGATTTTGAACAGCCCTCCCTCACTTAAATACAATTCACTTTCAAGTCATGGCATCATCTTCCTGATGCCATGGTCCTCTTCAAGAACGAAGGACAAACAGCCTGTAAGTAGTACAGGCTGCTGCACTGGGGACCCAAATGGTCAGTTCCAGCTGGGCAACTCAGCTCTTCCTTCCCTTCCTTCTCCTCCTCTTCCTCCTACTCCTTTCCTTTCCTTTTCTGTCCTCTCTCTTTCCTTTTCCTTTTCCCTTTCCCTTTCCTCCTTTCTCTCCCTTTGTCCACATAGAGTATCATACCCTTTCCTGGGTATGATGTGGGTGCTGTGCCCATAGGAAAGTAAATTTTGATTGCTGAAACCTAGAGCAAGATATCTTGGGGTTTACATTAAGGACCATGCCTTAAATCCAATTCAATCTGGCTCTTATTGATTGGCAAACAATAGGTCTCAGTCCAAGCTCACATGTTCATTGTTTAGGCTCTGATGGCTCAGGCAGGAGTGGGGAGTCTGAGGCCTCAAGGCCACTTGTGGCCCTCTAGGTCCTCAAAGCCCTTTGACTGAATCCAAACTTCACAGAACAAATTCCCTTAGTAAAAGGATTTTTTCTGTAAAACTTGGATTCAGTCAAAAGGCTGCAGCCACATATGGCCTCAAGGCCTCAGGTTCCCCACTCCTCGTTCAGAGTAAGTGTAAATAGCAATTGTTTCTATTTTGCCCAGAAATCCTGAGTGTCTTTCCTTCCCAGATTGTTTTTTTATTTTGACTAAGTAAAAGAGGCCATTCTATGTCTCATTTCTTACCAAGTCTTAATCACGGAATGGGCATTGCCTCAATCAAACTGAGACGTGAGAAAAGTCCTTAGCTTAAAAAGGCCAAAGTCTCACACTGCGTCTGAGGCCATATCCGGTTGTTCTGACTTATATCTTGCTACTAGACCCAGATGGCTCTGGAAGAGAAAGTAAGGCTGGTGACTTTGCACAGCCCTCCTTTACTTAAATCCAATTCACTTGCAAGTCATAGCATCACCTTCCTGATGTCAGGGTCCTCTTAGAAAACAAAGGACAAACAACAAGAGCTACAACTTGAAGAGATCATACAATCTTTGTATCTTCTTTGGCACTTATATAATGTTCAGGGAGCGTTCCAAATTCTCTGTACCATAGGCAATTAAGTCTAAATCAGAGAACAGACATCCTGTTGCAGAATTATGTGGTTATTTACCCATTATATTCTCTTATATTGGGTTGTCAGGTTATTTGCTCTTGCAGTTTAGCAAAGTAAAGTTTCACAAATCCCTCCCTTCTTTGGGCCTTCATACATTTCATTATTGGTATGCTGTATTATGTCTGCTCTCTTCTGTTTCAGTACTTCTCCAAGGCCAAAAAAATGGGTGAGAGGAAATCCTAGAGTTTATGAGTCCTCCCTGAACATTTGTTTCTCCACTTATAAATTCTACCAAGACTAATTCTTCCTCACATGGATGTCATTGCCTACTTCTGTTCTGATTTTCAAAGAGGATTGCTTAAAGAACATATGTCTTGCAAACATCAGGGTGGCCTAATAATTTAGAAACTTCCTTGCCAGTGTGTATTCTCATGTATTGGCAATGGTTTTCAAAAAGTTACATGGCTTTTTCAAGAACTTGGGTAATACCCCACCTCTAACTTCAGAATCACGTTATATACAAAGGAAGCTGTTGACAGGTTTTGGAGTTTTTTTACATACAAAAATAGATTTAGTGCTGGGATAGAACTTAGAGGCCCTTAAGTACAACCCTTCAAACTGTACAGATGAGAAAATTGAGTCTCAGAGAGGTTAAGTATGTTTGCTTAGGTCATCTAGCTAGTGTCGTAGGTGGAATTTGAACCCAGGTCTTTATGACTCCGGGTCCACCACTCTATTCACTATTCTATGAAGAGATATTCCTTC
Source organism: Trichosurus vulpecula (assembly GCF_011100635.1). Taxonomy (NCBI): domain Eukaryota; kingdom Metazoa; phylum Chordata; class Mammalia; order Diprotodontia; family Phalangeridae; genus Trichosurus; species Trichosurus vulpecula. The sequence goes on from NC_050573.1 coordinate 162,741,310, forward strand.
CCTGACTGGTGGCAGGCCCTGTTTGTGGACATGACTCAACATGGTTGTGTTAAATCAGATATTATAAATCTGTAAATATTTTCATCATGGAGAGGAGGGAAGCATGACATAATAAGTCTGGGAGATAAGATTTATGACAGAGTGAGGAAAACCTCCACAAGAGGAGTATAGTCCTTTTCATCTGGAGCATTATTATTAATCCTTGTTCTTATCACATTTTAATGGTGAATAGAATGGGATAGTAGGGGTGGGGGTGGGACAGAATGGGATAGGATAGGGTTTGAATAGGGTAGGATAAGGTAGAATATGGTAGGATAGGTAGGATAAGGCAATATTGGGTAGGGTAAGATAGAATAGAATAAAAATAAAATGGGTTAGAATAGAAATAAAAAATAAATTTGTATAGAACAGATGCATTGTGGCCTAGTGGAAAGAGAACTGGGATTAAACCCAGAAGCTGCTACTCAGTTGTGTTTGACTCTGGTGACCCCATTTGGGGTTTCCTTGGCAAAGATTCTGGAGTAGTTTACATTTCCTACTCCAGCTCATTTTACAGATGAAGAAATTGAGGTAAACAGGGTTAAGTGACCTCCCCAGGGTCACAGGTAGCAAGGGTCTGAGGCTGGATTTGAACTGAGGTCTTCCTAACTCCTAGCCCAGTGCTCTATCCACTGTATTACCTAGCTGCCCCAAAATCAGACATATATTGCTGTGTGATCCTGAGTGGTTCTAAGTGACTCTCTCAGATTATGAATTGCAGAGAAGGTGTCAACTGACATTGCAGAGGGAATTTCTTCAGGGGAGTTCAATGAAATCACATGTCTAATCGCTATCCCTATCTTATCATGCCACAAAAGCGTCGTCATATCATTATGTTGTGTTATCTTCAATCAGGTTATGTAAAGTCCTACTCTATTGCATTGTACTATATACATCATAACTACAGCAGTCTTTCGCAATATTTAACTACTGGAGGACATAACTTGAACAATTCTGATGAAAGAAAAAGGAGAATTTCAGGTTTGAGAATGCTATTTCACAGCTATTTTTACATCCATTGTAATGGTATTATTGTACTTATGCCTATGATGGACTTTTAAAAGTGTCTGAAAGATACATCTTTCATATCAGGAAACTGTCTAGTTCTGCTTACAGCACTTGAAAATGCATATTCCATTTGACAATACCATTTCCAAATCACATTTCTCCCCTCTGAATAATTTGCAGGTTGGAAATTTTTTTAAATGCTAAACCTCCCAACTTTGCTGAAAGGGGATAAAAGAGAAATGAGGTTTAATCAGTAGATTGGCTAGCAACAACATGTTCAAATACAAAAATGGCATCTCCTCAGTGTCAACCAAAAAGAACCCTAACCCCAAAACTTTATGTCATTGCTAAGAATGGGCAAATCATTTTCCTGCGAAACGCTGGATATGTCAGATGGGAATTCTGCGTAGACTGGCTATGCAAATTGATAAATGTAATGAAAATAGAATCTGATAGTCTGAATTAAAGCCTTCTCCTTTTTGTCCTCCCAGTACTTTGAGGGATAGTTCAAAGACTAGGAACACATCCACTGACCTTGAAAAGCAAAATTCAGTAATACAAAACCCACACAAAAGGACCAGAATCCTCCTATGCTGTAAGAATGACAATGTCCCCTAGAGGTTTTTAGCCTTGAATTTGATTGGTATGGCATACTATTCTTCCCTGCAATAAAGGAATTGTAGTGATCTGATGTAATAAATAGTTTTACATAAACATCTTCTCACTGCAAAGTTTTTTTAGAATTTGCTTTATAGGAATAGAGATGAACTAACAATAAATGAGGTGTATATCTTAAACATTTTGTTCTTCATCCTAAAAAGGAAAATCCATGAGGCAAATAACATTTTAAAATATCCCCCTGAACATTTTCTTGATTTTTTTGTCCCTTAATTTGTCAGGTCATACATATTTCTAACTTTTAGTAATAAAAAAATTCAATCATGATTAGTTTACTCTGTATAAGAAGGCAAAGTAGTGTGTAATCCATTTTAGAAAGATTTCCCAATGGATTAAAATGTTTTTTAGTGTTAAGTGTTAAGAGATAAGCTTCAGTTATCCAGAAAAAATTCCTCTATGGTCCTTTCTTTTTTAATATTGTTGGATATGTGAATTTTATTTTATTACTAAAATGGAAAATAAATGGAGTTATGTAATTATGATGTGAAGAGAGGCAAATGAGATTTAGAGATAAACTTAGTAAGAGGCAGTAATGCAACATTGCTGTTAGAGAGTAAATACAATCCCAAAATATATGAATTGGCTTCTAGGATCCACAAGATGACCTCAAACTCATGAACACAAGACTGATGGTTCATAACCTTCTTAGTAGGTTATAAATACAATCAAAGAAGTTCTATGCACTACAACTGAAAAAAAAGCTTTAAAACAGCATGTCAAGGGATCAGGGAGGAGTCACAAAAATGATTAAAATGTTAGAAAATAAGACTGTGAAAAAGCTAAATGAATTAATATTTTATTGTAGGGGTAAAAACAGCTGAAGAGTAACTTAATCATAGGTTTCAATTACATGAAAGATTATCATAAAGAGGAAGGTGACCTTCTCTGAGGACAGGCAAAGAAGAAATGGGCTGGAACTGCAGACTAAAGTTTAGGTTAGACATGAAATTACTGATGGTAACAACTACTAAATTTTAGGAAAGAATATCAAAAGAAAATTTCTATGAGAAAAATCTGGGTCTTTCTCAAGTGATTTAGGTTCATTGATTGAAATCTGAAGGCTGGAGAAAGTGTTTAGATGATGACTCCTATACCAGTACACCAAATCATGCATTCTAATATATCTGAATACATGAAAGACCTATGATTAAAGCAGCCTAGAGAACTTCCTGTGTGAGAACTCCCCAGACCAATGCAAATTGCAGTCCAACTGTGTTTTAGCAGATAAATCATAAGGAAGTGCTTGAGACAGCTAGGAGATGGAGTGGCTAAAGCACTGGGCCAGGAGTTGGGCAGACTTGAGTTCAAACGCAACCACAGAAACTTGTTAGCTGTGTGACCCTGGACAAGTCACTTAGTCTCTGTCAGCCTCAAGTTCCTTAACTTTAAAATGAGGATAATAGTACCTACCTTCCAGGGTTGATGTAAAGATTAGAGATATTTGTAAAGCACTTGACACAGTTCCTGGCATATAATAGGCACTTATTTTCTTCTTTACTTGAGACACATGGTTACTATGGTTTAAGGGACTTGCTCAGGGATATACAGGTAGTAAGTGTCTGAGATGGGACTTATAACCCAAGTCTTAATAGCTCCAAGCCCAGCATTCTATCCACTAAGCTGTACTATATCCTTGATATTTTACCTAAACGTACAAACTAATATAATGCATTTTATTAAATAGCTATTTCGAATAATGTCAGAAATTAGTTGCTCTTATTTTTTGCTTGTTTGTTTTAAAGTTATTTTAGTGATGTTGGTGCAAAGGGTATCAATAAAATGCACTCCTTTGCCAAAGACTGTAGCTGTGACAGAACCATCGTGGTCAAGGGAGAGGATAGATGTCCTGCCTCCAGGAGGGGTTTTACTAACCATCAGAACATGCTAGAAACACACTGCCAGCATTTATTACAAGTAATGATTCATGAATGCAAGTGATAACATGCCATTTTAAAACTTCACTATTTGTCTCCTACTAAGTCTTTTTAATTATAATCCTTTAGCCGCAAGTGAAATGATCAGTGCTATTTCAACTTCAAACATATTTTTCTGCACCCTATGCAAAAATTCTTAGAAATGATATGACTTGTACAGTTATAGAGCATGTACCCAAAATAATGCTTATCTGTTCCCTATAAATCACCAAAGGCCACAGGCTAAGCTGGTATTTATAGGATATAGACTGAAGGATTATACACCAGCAAGGCTCATAGCTGGCACTAATGGAACCTGATTATGTACTACTTTGAAAGTCAATAATGGCCTTTTATGATCTGAAATGGGATGAAGAAAATGATAGCCTCAGATTCTTCTATAAAAACGAAGGGTTTGGCAGCTCATTAACAACAAAAGAAAAAAGATTACTATAAACCAGAAAAATGAAAATAAAAAAATAAATGCCACAATCCTTTCTCAGACTGTGGCGAAAACAGATTTGTCTTGAGGCTGCCAAATAATAACTGACAGGCTGTATTACAAAGCTTGGGAAATTAGATACGTAAAGGATTAGATTTTTTTGAGTTGCACAGTCATGAAAGCTCTCACTAGAAAAAAGAGGTTCTGTTACAATATTTGCACTCTTCACTTCACCCTCCAAAAGCATGCTTGATCAGGAATCTTATTTGCCCTTAATATTACCCTTCCAAATATCAGAAAGTAAGAAAAAAAACCTGGACACAGAGTCAGGAGACGTGCATTGTAGAGTTGAGTCTTAAAATAACCTAGTGTAGATTTTGAAAAAGTCATTTTCTTTACAGAGAACTCATCTATAAAAGTTAGGTGTAAGAATGCCTGTCCTTCCTATCTCCAAAGGTTGTGGAGATGATAAAATTCTGGAGTTTTCCCTCTACCCAAAGCAAATCATCTAATAAGCATTTGAGTTGCTTGAATGATTATTTCATCCTAGAAAGGTGGGAGAAAATCATACTAAACTGCTGTTCACAAAGAGGGATCTGATCACTGAAGAGAAAATGATAACAGCCTTGTGGGGAAATGACTACTCCATTATAGAGTCTGTGAAAAAGATGAGTGGAATGCTGGGAATAGGATTTGAGAACAGCAGATTTCAAAGGTTTCAGCAAAATGTTAGTTAAGAGCCAATGGACAAGGGGAAGTTAACTTAGGAAGAATAGAACAGAAAACTGTCAAAAATGAAATTCTGAAGAAACAAAGAAAAACAATTTTATATGAAGGAAAATAGGAAATTATTGAAGACATTGATGTGGATATGTAGGAAACATCTTCCAACTTAGATTATATTATTGCATTTGTTTTTAGATTATTTTTAAAGATATACAGAACTGGAAGTGGGGCACATATAAAAAGATGAATATGCAAGCATTGCTTAGTAATATGAGGACAGTGTATGCAGTACCAAAGCTCAGAATGAGCTAAGTCTACCAAAGAAATCTGAGGATGAGAAAAGAGGAGAAAAGAGAGGCATCTAAGAAAGGATAGAGCAACTGTTCAGGGTAGATGAAAATAGATGACAGAGAGAAGGCAAAGAAGCTTATCTTGTTTAGTTTCTGGGTTGTTGTTTTTTCCTATTGAGAATAATTATTTCTGGACTGAAAAGAGCAAAATAAAAATAAATAAGTTACTCTGAATAAGTAGGGAGCTAGTAATAAAAACCTTTCCTTGATGAGTTCAAGTGATGAGGGAAAGATGCTGTGAAAGAACTGGCAGATTTGATTACTGAGTCACTGTCAATGGTCTTTGAAAGATTGTACAGAACAAAAGAGGTCCCCAGGACTTTAGAAATGCTCTACTGATTTACTAAAAATTGAAAAGAGAGGAGTCTACAAATCTAGGACAGTGAACTTGATTTCAATTACTGACAAAACTGTAGCACATACTATTAAAGGAAGGTTACTGAATATGTAGAAAAGGAAGCAGTGATCCCAAAGAGTTAGCATAGTCTCATCAAGAATAATTAATAAAGAATAAGTTACTCCACATGAACATAATTCCCTATGTTAGGTGAGTTAAAATAGTAGAATCAAATGAGATAATATGCTATCAACTTATATAAAGTATTTTGAAATCTTAGAACACTATATATATATGCTAGCTATTACTAATTATCATTATTATTACTATTGGTAGATGAGAGAAATGCTGTATTTTATTTAGGTGTTTTGGCAAACATGATACTCTTCATGATAAGACATTGACTCAGTCAAGGCATACAGAAACCTCTCTACGGCTTAGGGATAATGGCTTTAGTGAAAAGAGCATCAAGCTTGGAGTCTGCTGAAATAAGTCCAGATCCTTCCTCTAATGCTTGTTAACTTGTGTGACTCTGGGAATATCATCAGTTCAACCCTCTGAATTGCCATTTCCTTATGTGTAAAATAGGCATAATAATACTTTCACTATTTACCTCTCTAGGTCGTTGTGAGGAAATGGATATTTTTTAAACAAGAGCCATTATTATTAAACTATATTCATGATAGTAACAACAACAACAATAACAATAAAAAGTTCTTCACCAGATGACAGCTATCTGTACTTAGCTAGGTTATAATCTATTGCTAGATTAATACTTAAACACTTTAAATCTTGGTAGGATTTACTAAAGTCTATATTCCTCATTGGCAAAATCTCACTTATCCCAAAGGGAGACAAAATATATTCCTATTAGACTGTGAAAAAGAAATTGTATTAAATGTAATTTAATAAATTATAAGTTGAATCAGCATAATATCATGAAAATCTAATTTTCAATTTATTCTTCTGTATGAAATTTTTAATTGCCATTTAATCAACAAAACAACAAATACGTATCTCTCTCTCTTCAAATTTTCTTTGAAGTACTTTGCCTAGATATCCTCCTCCCTCATCATATTCTACCTTTTACTTTATTTATTTGTACAAATGTCTCTTTATCTCCTGCTAACTAGGACTACAAGCTCCACAGGGTCAGTTTTCAGCTCATTTTATAACTGTCACAATCCAGCTTGTTTTGAAGTGTGTGATATTTACTGAAGTTTAGGTCTTGGCTGGACTCACTCCTGCCAGGAACATAGCAGGACCATAATTAGCATAAGGTGAACAGGGCTTTGCCTCAGCGCAACAGAAACACTAGGGGGCATCCTTAGTAGCAATTATGCTGAAGTCATAGAAAGGGTATGACATATGCTTCTATTTCCCCCATAACCAGCAGTTCTGTCACTACCATGCCTCTCTCTGAGGACAGCCTTCTTCACCCATCTGGGTCATTTTGACCATATTGACTGGTTTAAGTACCCATGTCATGTGGTCAGTGGTGAAATCACCATTAATGGTAGCTATGGAGGTTGAGGCTTTAGTGTTTCTGCTGCTACTGTTTGTCCTTCGATCTCGAAGAAGACCATGATATCAGGGAGATAATTCTGTGACCTGCAAGTGAATTGGAGTTAAGTGAGGGCAGGCTGTCAAAGTCACCAGCCTCACTTTCTCTTTCAGATACATCTGGGGTCCAGTGGCCAGAACAACTAGAGATGGCCCAGGATGCAGTGGGGGATCTTGGCATTTTTAAGCTAAGGTCTTCAATAGGTCTTAGTTCGACTGAGGCAGTGCTCAGTCAGTAATTAAGACTTAGTAAAGAAAAATGAGGCAAAGAATGGCCTCTTTAAAAAAAAATAGATCTGGGAAGGAAGAACCCTCAGGGTTTCTGACCAAAACAGAAAAAAAAAATGTTATTTACATTCATTCTGAGTCAATCAGGGCCCAAACAGTGATGAAGTAGGGCTTGATCTGGGACCAGAGTGATTTGGGATTAAGGGTCTTTATTTTTTAGACTAGCCTTTAATAGACAAAACAAAACAAAAAAAGTTTCAGAGATAAAATTTACATTTCCTTTGGGCAGAGCACTGATGAGTATGATACCCTATGTGAAGAGAGAAGAAAAGAAAGGAAAGGAGAGGAGAGGAGAGGGAGGGGAGGGGAGGAAAGAAAAGCTATATTGCCCAACTGGAACCTTGGCTTAGGAAGCTGCATCCCTAGGAAGCCAGCTCCTTCTCTACTCACAGAGGTTGATGTTTGTCCTTCATACTCGATAAGGACATGACATCAGGGAGGTAATGCTGTGACACACAAGTGAATTGGATTTGAGTGAGGGAGGGCTGTACAGTCACCATCCTCACTCCAGAGCCATCTGAGTCCAGTAGCCAGATATGGACCAAGACAACTGGAGATGGCTAAGGATGCTCTGTGTGTGTATGTGTGTGTATATATATATGTGTGTGTATATATATATGTGTATGTATATATATATATATATGTGTGTGTGTGTGTGTATATACACAAAACATGTGCATATATACACACACATATACACATATATGTACACATACAGGCATATAGATATACACAGTTTCCTACAACCAATAGTCCATTAAAAGAACGCTAGTCAGCAAACTTCTTCAAGAAATGCCATCATTTGACTGGAGGTAATTAAAATATAGGTTTCATTATCCCATTAAAACAAATTTATGCTAAATGCATTTGTGCTAAATGAGGTTTGATGTGGAAATCTTTAGGAAGAGGATAATTACTAATCTATTCACACCAGTTTTGGTGAAACAGCTTTCTGAACTAAGCTGCCTTTAAAGGCCTCTTACACATCTTTAGTCAAAATTGTATTTCTGACCTAGCCTTCAGGTCCTGGAGTCCACCTGCATTTTCATGGCACTGATTTACTCATTTCTCTAACTATGTTCCCTGAGCTTCAGGAGGGCCATTGGTATATTTTTTTTTACTTTTACTTCGTTCTTTATCTCAAGTGAATCTGTACACAATTTGTCACTGCTTGTGCTAGAGCATTATTTTCAAATCAATCCCTCCAACCTCAATAGTGTGCCAGCATCCTTCAGTACAAATTATGGCTGAAAGGTCCCCTAGGCTAACTAGAGCATACAAAAGGCTCTGAAACTCTAACAAGGGCTTTGTTTCACTTGACATTAAAATATTGGGTCATACTGCATCCAGGAAAATCATTTGAAAATGGCTGTCTGATGTATTTCTTCGGAGAGCAAAACAATTACAGATAAGCAATTTTCTTCCCCATGAGACTGGTAAAGTGCTTTCCTGCCTTCACCTTTCAATATTTTATATTTTAGTGAGTAACTACACCTTTTCTCTCCGATTATGGGGGCTATCAACAAGAAGAAGGGTAAAATAGCTAACCAGTCAAATAGAAAGGATAGAAAGGTGATGGTGCAATGGTCCACCCTGAGTGTTCAAAAGCAGTAGCTGCCACAAATGTTGTGAAGCATCATCTGGATGACAAAGGTTATAGGCCCTGAGTTAATATAACTCTCTTTTTTTTTCTATGAAATGTTTATTTATGGGAAACTATTGATATTATTATTATTTGAGTTGCTTTGTGAGATAAATGCCTTAAATAAGGTGAAACTTCAGCAAATTACAATTTCCAGGTTGTAATTTTTTTTTTCAAAAAATGCAAGAACTTCATTGGTGAGTTGCATTTATTTTTTAATGTTGCAACGAATCTAAAACCCTAAAGCTTCCTTTGAAGTCCCACCTTATTCTCAGAGCGTTTTCTTTTTAACTGGAAATAAAAGAATCATTTTCCCATTAGATGGATGAGGTCTTATTTGAAATCATAAAGTGGGCAATACTTGTTTTGAGTATCTTCTACCTCCAAGGCATCTGCCCTAGGCAGTTTTCTTTCACTGAAATCTAATCCCCCCCCAACATAGTGCCTGAAAAGCTGATCCCTGAATACCTAAGACTTAATATAATGTTTTCCAGAGTACGCTAAACTGAACCATATCCATGGTTTATCTCACCTCCTTGGGCTTTCCGCACTCCAAAGCATAGAAGATAACAATTTGCCACCTCCTAAATGAATTCTAGTTTATGGGAAACTAATACGATACAAGAAAATTGCCTACTCCCAATGTCTGATCTCCCTGCTCAGATACTGATACATTTTAATATCCTTCTGGAGACAAAGTACTCTCTTTCATTATCTAATCCAGAGAAAAGATCTTCAACCTGGGACTATTAGTCCTAGGCATAAGAGTGTGAGAAGAAGAGAGGCTATCTCACTTGCATTCGCGGGTATTTGGGAACCCCCAGGGCTCGGGAACGTCCTGCTTCATATATTTAACCCAATGAAATCCAGCAAAAATTAATGTGCCAACTATGTGTAAGGTGCTATATATACTCAGCATACAAAAGCAAGATTAAAAAAAAAATTGTTCCTGCCCTCAAGGAGCTTATATTCTTCTGAGGACGAAAGAGTAACAGAAAGAAGATATGCTATTAAACAGATAATAAAATGCATATAAATTAAAGAAGAGAGAGAAACTAATGAATAAGGGGATCCGGAGAGAATGCCTTTAAGAGGTGCCACATCAACAGCCTTTCCAATTCACCATGCAAGTACCAAAAATCATTTTTCTACGGCATTGTCTAACCACATTGCTTCCATGCTCAAAAATGTTCAACTGTTTCCTACGCCTTCTACCAGGGAATAAAGGCTTCTTGGCCTTGTATTTAAGGCCTTCCAAAATCTGGGTTCCAACCTCTCTTTTCTACTTTGTTTCACATTACTTCACTATCTATACACACGAGCTAAAATTTGAAGGAAGCAAGGGATATAGAAAAGGTCAGATGAGGAAGAAGTATATTCGAGGCATGGAGGTAAGACTTGCAAAGAGAAAGAGGAGAGAGACGGAGTATCAAGTTTGGGGAGAAAGAAATAGTTTGGTTTGCCAGGAATACAGAGACCTGGCTTTGCAATCCAAATTTCACTAGCCTTTTGGCATAGGAAAAATATTATTTTTTCATGTATGCATTCATTACTTATATGTCAACAGGTGACAGCTCTTATCTTGTATTCAATTTCACCTGTAGCACAAAGTAGCAAAACTTTTGTGATGATTGTTTTGCAGCTTCCAAAACTACAGTTAAATTGGTGATTGGTAGGGTTAAAAAAAAAGTTCAAAGGGGACCAATCAAAAGTGCCCTGCACTGAACTCTACCTTGGAAGCAAGGTCAGAGATCCTCTAACACAGTGTAGGTAATTTGTGAACCAAATGTGTTGGTAAGCAAAATGGGCTCTTACACTCAGTTCAACCAAGTGCCCTTAGAGAGTTTGGCTTTTGTTTCCTTTGATTAATTCAGTGTATTACATTGAGTCTTACTAGGTGCTAAGCCCCAGGCCCAAACCCCTGTTAGGTGCTAAGCCTGTGTGGGTGTGAAGCTCCCAGGGTACTAAGGGGAGGTGCTAACTCAAGAGCCAATCATAGGAGCTGAAGTTCTGGTCATTTAGATGACGTTTGATGATATCTGAAATGCTATAAGAAGAGAAGACAGAGCCATTTGAGTGGGGCTCTCACTCTTGGTGGCACATACTGGATGCGGAGACTCTGGGCAGCTGTAGCTAAGAGCCCTCCAGCTTGTAAACCCGGATGCTGGGACTTTGTTAAACTCTGGTAACTATGCATTGGGATTTGAATCAGACAAAGTCTATCTGTCGATGTTTGTATTTTGTTTGTAATTTGCTCTGAAGTTCAGGGTGCTGGCTTTTTCCCCTGAACTAAGTGAGTGATATTTGTATGCCTGTCAACCCCTTAACATTGCTTTCCTTAGTGAAGCAGATTAAAAGAACCTGGGCTTTGGCAGCATTCTTCTTGTTGGGCTTGTGTCGGTCTTTCACCCCCACAACAACTACTAGACCGATTGTTGAAACACCAAAGCAGACAATATCCAAGTTTTCTGAATTGCTATGGCTAAAGTACCAATTACCTGGTGGTCAAACCTTTAGGTACATTATTTTACCTGCAGTTATTGTTCTGAGACAACAGGCACAAAATCCATTAGCCAGACCTATACATGCATGCATGCACACATACATAAATATATATATATGTATGTATGTATGTAATTCATATATGCGTACACATGTGTGTATTGTGTATATGTGTATGTATTTTTCCCCTTACGAGAAATTTAATCTTTCAGAAACTTTAGGAAATAAATAGAGGGACTATTAATCTAGATCTGACGTTTGCCAATACAGACAAATGGGAATGTTGGGAAACAATGATCGTGCCATTTAAGAATTCCTACTGTTTAGAGAGATGAGATAAGAGATGTACCTAGCCAATCTCCATATATTTGAACAACCATGCTCAAAACAGTTGTATCTTAGGATACTAAAAGTATTTATATATGACATTGCTGAATCATTGAAGATAATCTCTAAGTAGCTGTGGAGAGTAGGACAGGCCTTGTAGGACATGAGTTTGGACATTGTTCTGTTATTCAATAAGAGAAATTTCAAAAACTGTAATGGGTCACCTAGTTAAAAAAGGAAACACATACAAGTTTGGGTGCCACATTTTAGGAGGGACTTTGAAAATGCAGTGAGGATGATGAGACTGGAGACCATATTATACATGGCATTACTGAAAAAACTGGAGTTGTTTAGCTGTAGAGAGACTTCTTTTTGAAGATATGGTCCCAAATGCCTTACTCACCTCATAATTGAAATTCCCTGACTCTGTCCACCTCTACTTCTTAGAAGTCTCAGATCAGAGTTCTTAAACTGAGGTCTGTAAATTTTTATTTTTAATATTTTTATAACTGTGTTTTAATACAATTGTTTTCCTTTAAAATCCTACCTATTTTATTTATGCATTTAAAACATTTTCCTGAGAAGTGGCCCATAGACATCACCAAACTGCCAAAGATGTTCATGACACAAAAAAAGACATAAGAATCCTTGGTCTAAACCCCGATTTAAAGCTCAAGCGCTATCTTATACATGAGTCCTCCTTGTCCTGATCCTACCAAGTATTGTTAACACTCCTCCAGTGTACAAAATTACTGTTTATTTACTTAAATGTGTGAATTATATTTACACCATGTAGAATGTATACTTCCTGAGGGCAAGGACTGTTTCATCTTTGTCTTTGAATCCTCAATGTCTACCATATCGTCTGGCACATAGCACATTCTCAATAAATGTTTTGTTGTCTGAATCACTCTGAATTTTGTGAAGATTTGACATGTGGAAAAGGAATTAAACTTGTTTTTCATAGGACCAGTATTTAGAAGTTACACTGAATCCTATTTTAACTCGAAGGATGCCCAAAAGATCCTAATAACTAGAGATGTAAAAAATAAAATGGACTGCTTCATAAAATGATGAATTCCCTATTACTGGAAGTATCTTTAAACAAAGGTTCATTAAATTTTTGTAGGAGATATTGTAGATAGGATTCATGATCAATCAAAAGTATCTTCAAGGACCTACTATGTGCACTAAGAGCTGCAGAAAGAATGAAACAGTCCCTGTACACAATGAGCTTACATTCTAATTGGAGAGACAATATATAGTTTAAAAATTGGACAACATGATCTCTGTGGTCACTTGCAACTGTGGCATTCTATGATTCTATAACATTGAATACACATCAAAACACATTAAGAATAGTCCCTTACATTTTAAGCATTGTACCACCAAAAGGCAAATAAGAGTTGTGGTTCAATAAATTCGTTGTGGAGGATGCATTTTAATTGAGATCATAAATATATAATTTGAAGAGACATTATTGATCATACAATCCAATAACATTATTTTAAAGATAAGGAAACTCGGATCCACAGAGTTTAAATGATTCGCCCAGTGTTAACGCAGGTAACAAGTGGTGGAGTCAGGATTCAAACTTGGGTCTTCTAACTCCAAATCCCATGTTCTTTCTACTGCCTTTTTATAAATTATATTTTGCCTGCAGATGCATAATTATGAATACCAAAATATAATTTCTACAAAAACAGAATACATTATAAGAACAACTCAAATGTATTCATATAATAACAAAACGTAAGACTTAAACTGCAGGGGACAATATCATCATCAGTCAAAGAAACCCTGATTTTTTTTCTATATGGGTATATATGGCTTCTCATCTATATGCATCCAAGGATGAAGACTAACTCCTAACATCTCAGAGATCTATTCTCCACGTGCTATCATCAGTCATCCAAACACTGCCCATCCAGTATGCAGAAGGCTTTTCTCTAACTCTCACTACCTTGTACGGATAGAAATGGAGCACCAGGTCTACCCATCATTTATTCTGCAACTCTCACAAAACATGCACACACACTCACACACACACACACACACACACACACACACACACACACACACAAGCACATACACACATGATATACAGGTATAAAGACAGCACAGTATGTGTAAAGATATATGTTACAGATATAAATGTAGATATAGACAAAAATGAAAGACAGCGCAACAACTGGAGAGAGAGCTGGTCTCAAAGCCAGGGAGACCTGAGTTCCAGTCTGACCTCTAGAACATACTGTATGCATGACCCCGGCAGGTCACATCTTATCAGTCCCCTTGACAACTCTCTCTGACTATAACTTTTGGAGCTAGTGTCAACCAGTACTATTAGAGGAAGTTTCCTCACTTGGGAGTTCCCTGTGCTGATGAAACAAGTCAAATGCTTATCTTGTAGATGTAATTGGGTAGCTAGGTGGTGTGGTGGATAGAGTACTGGGCCTGGAGTCAGGAAGCCTTAAGTTCAAATCCAGCCTCAAATACTTGCTAGCTGTGTGACCCTGAAGTCATTTACCCCTATCGGCCTCAGTTTTCTCATCTGCAAGATGAGCTGAAAAGGAAATGGCAACCCACTCCAGTACCCTTTCCAAGAAAACCTTAAACGGGGTCACGAAGAGTCAGACGCGACTGCAATGACTGAATGAACAAACACAGATGTAATTGTAGATGTAGATAGATGTACTGGCTTGTGACCCTTAGCAAGTCTTTTATTCTGTTAGTGCCCTAGTCAATTCATTAAGAATATAAGTTTCATGGGGGCAGCTAGGTGGTGCAGTGAGTAGAGCACTGGCCCTGGAGTCAAGAGGACCTGAGTTCAAATCCAGCCTCAGACACTTGACACACTTACTAGCTGTGTGACCTTGGGCAAGTCACTTAACCCCAATTGCCTTGCCTTCCCACCTCAAAAAATATATACAAGTTTCAGAGAAGATTCTGACCCTTATTGGTAGAGGGAATTCCCTCACCTGTGAGTTTCCTTTACTATTGAAATCAAAAGTCCAGTTATGCCTATGCTATGGATTATTGATGGCATAGATAGAAATGACAGAGAGATGTTACAGAAAACTATAACTCTGAATGTGTTATGTTTTAAAGTATATGCACACATACATATAAGTATATAGTTGGAATATGTCTGGACCTGTGACTTAAATTGTGTAAGAACTCCCAGTGCAGAAATTGGGCAGCTAGGTGGTGACAAGGATAGTGTGCTGGGCCTGGAGTCAGGAAGACTCATATTCTTGAGTTCAAATCCAGCCTCAGACATTCACTAGCTGTATGACCTTGGGCAAGTGACTTAACCTTGCTTGCCTCAGTTTCCTCATCTGTAAAATTACCTGGAGAAAGAAATGTCAAACTGATTCGCTATTTTTGCCAAGAAAATCCCAAATGGGGTTACAAAGGTTGGACATGACTGAAATGACTTAACAACAGTAAGAAATGCAGAAATTTCTTCCTTCAAAGCAGAATAGCAACTGCTTTGTGATTTATATGCTTCAGGAATTATACAGGGTTCTGAGAAAAATGAGTTGCTTAGGATCACACAGCCTTTTCCAGTCACACATTTCAAATATGAAATTCCAAGAAATATCTCATACACTTCTGAAGGTGATTAACTATTGCTAACACAACCAGCTACTGCCATGTTTTTGTTACCAGATGGGTAGAAATTCCTACAGACTCACCTTCCTTAATTTGATCTCAACCTCTGTCAATTGCTATATGACTTCTCAATAGCTAGCTAGTTTCTCAGAACAAGTAAGTCAACTTACTGATTGACTCTTTCCTAGGCTAGTCAAAAGGCACTGTCTTGCCTTTCTAGTTCATCTTTTCCTAAAGCAGACTGAGGCTCTCTCTCTAGCTCTTAATTTTAAAAAAATCATTATTTTTCTTTAAAATGGCAAAAAAGGAGAAAAAAAAACTTTGGAGTAGAGCAAAATTCCATGTCTCACCAATCAGAAAGAGGTATTTGATCACTTATTAGAAGCTCCTCTAAATGACTTCACTCTCATTTGCTCTCTCAGGCACAACCTATTTAACTTGATCAGCATCTTAATAATTAATTAAGAGCCTTACATAAATTTGAACCTAAGGTTAAAACAAGAAGAATTTTTGAACAAGAACTAAAATTTAGAAGAGAAACTGAAACAGATTTTTTAAAACACCCACAAGTTGATATTCAACAGTCATCAACAGAGATGAGATTTTTATTGACTTCCAGATCTCAAATGGCAGCATAGACATCTAGAGCAAATGACTAAAGTGATGTGCAGAAAAGCACGAGAATATATTGAGCAAGGCTTTTTGATCATTCAAAAACATACACTTCAAAAATTGCTGATAGCAACGGAAAGATCATTTTGGGTCTGAATCTGTGATTTCATTGGTATAGAGTAGTGGCGTCAAATTCTAATAGAAACAGATTCCTACGGGCTACATATTTCAATTCATTTCAATTCAATAAACTTTCATCAAGCATCTACTATGTTCTGGGCACAATGCTAAGTGCTGGAGATACAAATAAGAAGAAAGACAGTCTTTGCCCTCAAGGAGCTTACAATCTAATGGAGAAAGGCAGAAAACAGAAAAAAAGGAAGCTCTGAAAGGGAGGGTAGAGAGACAGTAGGGAGTTCTTGGTCAGTTAGATAGAGATCATACCAAACAATGTTATCTGGAAAGTCCAGGTCCCTACCCTCTATAAATGAACCTTTTGAGAGGAATTTAGAGGTTTCCTCTAGCCCTCCAAACTAAGGGGAGAGGGCCTGAGGAAGGTGGGAGAGCGTTGACTTTACAAGGCTTAGTTAAACAGCATATTGACTTAGAAAATCACAAATTAACGTTAACTTGTTGTATGGTATTTTTATGTTTTTAAACATTTCCCAATTACATTTCACTCTGGTTCAGGTCCCATGGGAGTAGACTAGCAGCCATAAACTTGATGCTCTGGAAAGAGAATTCCTGATAATAAAATTTCCTGAACTAATGCTGATCAGCAATTGCTTTGCCACAAGTGTTCTTAGAAAGTTGTCTGGGAGCACTGAGAGGTTTAGTGATTTTTCTCAATGTCATAGAGCCAGTATATGTCAGAAATAGGATGTGGACTAGGTCATTCTAACTCCAAGGCTAGCTCTAGCTAGCCATGTTGCTACTTATCCTATAATGAAAGACAGAACTATGGGGAAGCTCAGTGGCACAGAGGATGAAGTGCTAGACCTGGAGAAGGACTCATCTTCATGAGTTCAAATCTGGCCTCAGATACTTACTAGCTGTATGACCCTGGGCAAGTCACTCAACCCTGTTTGCCTCATTTTCCTTATCTGTAAAATGAGCTGGAGAAGGAAATGGCAAACCAGTCTAGTATCCTTGCCATGCAAAACCAAATGGGGTCATGAAGAGTCAGACATGACTGAACCACAACATAACTGTAGCATTTATGGATTTCACAGTAGTATTAAATACCTTGTCCTACCATTAGCAACAAAGTACAGGGCTTGTAGCCACCACTTGTGACAAAATGACATATTCTAACATGAGCAGAAGGAAAGGGGAGCTGAAATCTGACATTGCATGCATGACACCTAACCAGAAAAAAGTAATTTAGTCACAAGCAGTTTAAATGTAAGAAACTTGGTCCATTTATATGAATGTACAATTGTAAATATATGCTCCAGATTTATAAGTGGAAACCATATCTTCAGTATTTACACAACAATAAATCTGACCATCATCTGCATATAGATGAAAGTTTAGTGCATGATTCTGTGTATCTCCCTCAACGGAAAGTTAAATTTTCAAAAAACCAATTGAACATGGCAAAGACTAAAAATGTCTAGAAATGCCAGAGGGAACATTTTGAGAAAAGCATTTTGCATAGAAAATAGAGAGAAAATTTACACTTGAAATAAGAATAACAAGAGGAACCACTCCAAAAACATCAAGAGGAAAGTCAAAGAGGGAAAAAGAAAGTTTTCCTTGAAAAATATTGGCATCATAGACAGAAACGCTGCTCAATAACCTACAGCATTTCAGTGGGACCCATGATACCCTGTTGAGTCCTCTCTGCTAAATATCAATTTATTTCCTAATTAACAAAGAGTAAAAGATTTTCTTTTTGCCTGGGGAGCCCCAGAATTTAAATTTATGATGCTGGATTCCATTCATGGTTTCATGTACTAAGAATTATGTTAGAGAATGTCTACTTAAATTTACTGAAATAGGTAAACAAGTTATTATTTGAAAGAAGCTTTGCCAGTTTACAGATAGTAATTAGTCAGTTAGAATTCCAACGGTATTTCAATAACTTCTTTACAAACTTTAAGCATTGGAACCATTTACAAATGTAGGTATCAATATAACAATTTGTACTGTTATATAATGAGGGTATTATGGGGTCGTAGGATCATAGACTAGAACTGAGAAGGGACCTTAGAAAATCATTTAGGTCAAACTCGTGTTTTATAAAATGAATAAAGTAAAGCTCAGGGAGTTTAAGTGACTTGCCTAAGGTCACACAATGAGTTTTAGTACCATATCATTTTATCATAGCAATTGCATTATAGTTATAATTATATATTCATATAGCAGATTTATAACTAAAAGTAGAAATTTAAAAGGGTACATTCATACCTGATTATGAAGCAACATAAATGGACTTAAGGCAGCATTTAAAATCTGAATGTACTGCCAATGTGAGGATTAGTAATAAAAATGTTCTTTGGAAATAGACCTTGTAGTGGTATTAAAGTATTCAACAAACAGGCTAAAATTTTTGAAACTTTTTAAACTTACTTCGCAAAGCAACAATAAAAGCTAATAACAGGCATCCACTACTGGATTTGTCAAACAGAGTGGAAATTGGTTTATTTCTGGGTGGAGTTATGAAACAGCTAAGATCCAAGAGTACAATCCAAAGACTCCCCTTGGTTGACACCCACATGAACTCAACCAACAATATAGCAATAAAAAGCAACAGACAAATGGCTAAGGTGATCAGATTCATTTACAGAAATGGATCAGTCTATGAATTAGAATTGGTTCACTGCCTACTGCCATATATACATATGGAACACATAAACATATCTATAAGGAGCTTGACTTCATCAGTCACTGCAGATTACACAGGAAAGTGGTAGAAACTGAAACCTATTCATAAATGCTGAGAGGTAGAATCTATCAGATACCTAGAAATATCTTGTCTACTGGTCAAAATTACATATTAAAAGTTCAATGGAGAAAAAATTTGATAGATATCATACCAAATGTGTATAATCTCCAACTAGGTAGAATTAGAAGCTTTCAAAAATAGAAAGATCCAGAAGAATAAATAAGAACCATGCAGGAACAAGAACATATATATATATATATATATATATATATATATATATATATATATATATATATATATATATGCTATCCCAGTTACACTGTCCACTCCTGTAGTTGTCCTAAAGATGCTTTCTATGCATTTACAGAACACAAATTTCCATCCTACACTTAAATTCAATTCCAAAAACATCATTTTATCCACGTATATAATACAATACATTAAATATAAAATATTAATGGGATAGTAACTTGTCCCCAGAGTGGCTTTGTGTAAGAATGAGATAACAATGACGATGAGGGTAATAAGAACAATAACAAAAGATGATATTTATGTAAATATGTTAGGGTTTTTAAAATGTTTTACACACCTTTTGCATTTAATTCTCATAACAACTGTATAGTGGTAAGCCTTTTATTTATCCTCTTTGTACAGAGGAGGAAATTTAGGTTCAGAGATATGAATTACTTATGTAAGGTCATATGCATATGTATGTATGTATGTCTCTGTGTGTATACATACATATATGCAAATATATGTGTATGTATGTGCGTGTGTGTGTGTGTGTGTGTGTGTGTGTGTGTGTGTTTCAAACTCAGGTCTTTCAGGTTCCAAGTCCAGCAATCTAACCATACCACCACCACCACACCATGTACCTCTCAAAGATATTGGAGATACGATTTCAAAACTAAACCACTAGAACCTGCAGTGCTTACAGCATTACATCAGTATGCATAATGACTCAGTATAAAAAATGAGCAAGTATTCTTTCTATATACCAAATATATACTCTTGCTCACTTTTATATTTTGCTATTTCCAACTGTACATAGATATTGTTTTAACTAAAAACATTTTTCAGTTCCTAGTAACTTTATATCATCAAATACTTTCTCAATCACTGGAAACCAATAATATAACCACTATCATGTGGTCAAGCATTTTTCATCTAGGAATCTCCATATTTCAAAACACCGAGAACCACTACAATGTTATAAAATATTAGAAGTGAAAGAGCATATAGCTCCAACTCTCTTATTTTGTATATTGAAAATGTAAGTTCATAGTAGTTATGTGATTTGCCAACATGCCTCTCTCTACAGATTAATAAGTAGGGAATTAAAATAATGGAAGAATGGAAGGAAGAATGGAAGGAAGGAAGGAAGGAAGGAAGGAAGGAAGGAAGGACGGAAGGAAGCAAGGAAGGAAGGAGGTGTTATGGTAATTAAGGTGGGACTTTTTTACTGTTTTCTCTTTTGGAATGCTGAGGTAATCAAGCACCTTTGATGAGTTTTGCTTTTCAAATGTAATGGCAAGCAAAGTGGCCTTTTTGTTGCCTTTATTTTGGAGTGCTTCTAAGCACTAAGGAATCTGTGATTGAATCAGGAGTCTTTGACTTGCTTACATCAAGGGAAGTCCTAAGTTACATGGGTTTGAGTCACATGCTTGTGACACCCTTTGACCCTGAAGAAGTATATATAAACTCAAGAGGTTAGCATTTTGCCTTTGAGGGGCACAATCATTGAAACAGTGTTGGTGACAAGACTCTGGGTAGCCATTGAAGCAGCACTGCATTCCCCGGATTTGACAACCTAGATGCTGGTGCCTCTCTCTCTGGTAACTATGTAATCTTTGGTCAGACAGATAGAGGCCTGTCTGTTGATCTCTGTGTGTTATTTTCTCTATATAATATATGCGAAGGAAGGAAGGAAGGAAGGAAGGAAGGAAGGAAGGAAGGAAGGAAGGAAGGAAGGAAGGAAGGGAAGGAAGGAGGGAGGAAGGAAGGAAGGAGAAAAGAAACAGTTAATTTTTAATGGCATACTACATGCCAATCACTGTGCTAGGCACATGTATGATCTTATTTGATACTCACAACAATTCTGTGGCTGGCTGTCATTATTATCCACATTTTATAACCAAGGAAACTGAAGCAAGCAGAGGTTGAGTGGCTTGCCAAGAGTCACACAACTATTAAGTGTCTGTGGCCAGTTTTGAGCTCAATTCTAGCTGACTTCAAGCCCAACATTCAATCCACTGCACAACCTAATTTCCCCAGGCAGGAATCTGGGTGGGGTCTGGATTTTGGATCAAGTATTAGACTAGACCAACAACTTTCCAGTAATCAATTAGCTTCAAATAAAAGTCCTGATCATTTTCTCCCCTTTCAGACAACCTGGAGATGAAACAAAACTGCTAAGCCATTTTGCTCTACTATTCCTTTCTCCATTAATCCTGAAATACCTTTTTAAAAGCACATCATAGTCCACCCCCAACATTTTCTAGCTGACTTCTGCAAGATTTCTTCTTCTAGGTGAGGCTGTGTAGCGACCCCATACAAAGGACAGGACAAACTATCTACAAACCTACAATCCTGACTAGGAACAGAATATACAATTTAAGGACCATAGAACTAGCCAAAAAATACTTTAGGTGCTGAGATCCCAACAACCCAAGTCTTAAAAGATGTATTCATACTCAAATCTCAAAGGAAGAAAACTTTAAGAAAACACTTCAGGGAACCCTTCACGTATATTATAATCAGTGCTGATCCTCATCATCAATGGACAATCCTTTCTTAAATAGTGGTGGGAAAAGGAATAATTTGTCTGCTTTGACTATACATCAATGTTCTTGTGATGTTGCTTCAGCACCATGGACAGTAATCTATCTTCTACTGACAACGATTGCAGTATTCGGCTAGCAGCGTCCTTATAGAAATCCATAGGTGAGCGGCTAATCTGGAACATCATTCACATTCACACACACACACACACACACACACACACACACACACACATTCACACACACACAGCAGCAGCAGCAGCAGCAAATGGTAAACATTCTGAATTTTGTTTTTTCGTAAAACACAAAAATTTTGTGTGGTATAATAGTCTGGCATTATTTTGATCACAAATTACTTTTTAAAATATATACAAATAGGACAATGAGTTCTAGAACTGGGGGCAGGCCTTTGAAATCATCCAATGGAAATTTATTTGACAAATGAGACTGAAACCCAGTGAAGGCAAGTAACTTTTGAAAAGTTATACAAATATTAAGTTGTAGAGCCAGAATTCAAACTATATTTCCTGGATGGCTCCATTCAATAATTGTTCATATTTATATAATGTTTTATAGCTTACAAAGCTCTTTACACATACTATGTTATTTTACCTTCATAAAAGTCCTGTTACATAGGCAAGGCAAACCTTATTATACCTATTTTACATGTGAGGAAACCAAAGCACAAACAGGGAAAGTCACAGTTAATAAGAGGCAGACTCCAGATCTTGTCCTCTTTCCACTGTCATAGCTGTTGTAGCAAAATACCTTTATATATACAAAATGTCATCAAGTAGGTGATAGACAATGATGATCAACAAATTTTTAGGCTGTGCCAATTAGGGGTTCTTCTTTCAACAGTGAAATGGTTTGCTTACATAACTGACATTTTTTTTAATTAGGGGTTATTAACATAACATTGAGCATGATAAAGCAATTTAGTTTGCTTTTCTGAATACTTCCTAAGGCTAATTTTGGGGGATTAAATACTTTTTGATAACCTATATGTCCATGAGAACATAGTCCAATTAAACAGATAAAGCTCAGAATAAAATTGAGACTAAAAGTATACATAAGAATATATTACTAATTATTAATTTACTTTAACTATCAAATGTTTTTATCAGAAAGAACATTTTGCTGAGAACCAAGAGACCTAGTTTCTAGACCTAGTTATGCCATTCCAGGACAGGAAAATTTCAATAAGCAATTATAGAGAAAGAACTAGGTGACAGTAGTGCCACCAAATTCTAGAGGGAAGAAAGTATCAAAAAGAGTTTGATCAGCAGTATTGAAGACTGCAGAGAGATCAAGAAGGAGGAGGATTTAGAAAAAACCATTAGATTTGGTAATTAAGCAATCATTGGTAACTTTGGAGAGATCATCTGTAGCTAAATGGTAAGGCTGGAAAACTGCAGAAAGTGAAGAAGGGAGCAAGAGGAATGAAAATGGAGGCCTCAATTGTAGATAGCCATCGCAAGGAGTTTAGCGTAGAAAAGGAGACCTTGATTTGGTGAAATAGAAAAAGCTGGGTATAGACAGTGACTGTTTCATACAGCCAATTAAATGGCAGTTCAGGACTACTGAAGAATGTGTGAGGAGATAGAAAAGAGTCAGAAGCTTATTGTAGATATTTCCTGCTCTCAGTAAGCAATAAAGATGTATGAAGTACATAACTGACACTTGGATTTAAGATTCAACTAAACAGAAGCTGACATAGATACCTATTCACTGAGAACATGGCCTAGGGCATCCTGGAAAGTGGAAAGATCACAAATGCTCATTTAAAGAAGGTATTTATAACATTCAAAATAGAATTCCAGGCAAAGGGGGCCACTAATGAAAAGGCCCAGAGTTGGAAGATATCTTTTTTGGAAGTCTTTTCTAAGGAAAAGCAAGGAAGCCAGTACCACTGGATTTCAAAATAATGAAATAACATTGTTTTTAGAAATTCATTCATTCCTTTCCACATATTCATTCACATTATATAATCAAAAATGAGAATGATTTTCTATAGTACAAAGGAAATTTTAAATTAAAATGCACAAAGGGATATAGTGAGTGTTACTTCCCCCTGAATTTCCCATCCCTGGAGTCTAACAACTGAGTTTATGCTGCCCTGAATAGGCATTACTAATCACCTATGTGTGGCAACTTGGGCTGAAAATATAGTACTAGGGAGGAATGAAAAGACCTTTCTAAGATTTGCCCTTCAGTTAAATTTTTATCCACTATGTCATGCTTCTTCTGTGAACAGAATTACTTTTTAAGGAAGGAAACTTCAGAGTGAACTATTAAATACCTACTCAATCACATTTTTTAAAAAGTTGGACCAGTGCATTTATATTGAAATTAGAGTTTTTTAAAAAGACTCGTTGGCACAGAAAAATATCATGCTTTGTAGCCTTGCTGGTAGTGAAAATTGGAAGTTTGTTTAATGAAAGGGTTACTAAAATAGTAAGAGTAAATAAACAATGAGTAAAAAAGGAAGAAGCTGAAAACTGAGAATTGCAAGTTGAAACGATGTTCCAACTAATTGGGGAAGAGACTCATCAACCATAAAGAAAGCTTCCATCAAAACCCTCTGTTACAAAGTAGCTCTGCTTCAGAACGACTGATTTTATTCTTTAAAATGCAATGTTATTTTAATAACATTTAGAGTTACCTTAGCAAAGATGGTAAAAAAAATAAAATTTGGAAAAGGTCCCATAAAAAAATATTGTCCCATGGATTGTGTATCTCATTCCCTCGCTCAGTCCTTGCTATGATTCTTTGCCCATTTTAAGTTGAATACACTAAAACATTTTGTACCAACTCACTTCTACACAGACCTAAAGCCACTAATTCAAATATTAAGCATACAGAGAACTTTCTCTTAAATATCCCAAGCAACAGATATGCAGGAGGAATGAATTAATGCAATAGGCAAGTACAGTAATAACAATAAAGTAACTACAGAAAGATCAGTAAGAAATTTTTCTAAATGTATACAAGGAGATGGAGCTGAGGGAGGAAATCTGGTAGAGGTAACAAAGGGGTTGAAATAAATCATTTCTAAGATTACAAGATCTAAATCCTGTGATCCTTTAAGTTTCAATGTTAGGCAAAGCATTCACTAAATAGAATTAAAGTTAAAGACACATCAAGGAAAGACTTCTGCAATAAATTTTTGTTGATAGACTGAAGAGAAAAGTCTATGGAGGTAATTCACAGATAAGGAATAATATGTCTTTAAACTAATAGATGTAACTGAATAGCAAAAATTCTACAGGCACTAGTCCTTGAAGGGTCTTAGGTATAAACTAAAGTTATGCTAATTGAAAAAAAATTATATCAAACTTGGAAGAAATGAAGTTAGAAGGAAAAATTTGTTATTATAGTAGGGAAAGGCCATTTGATTTAATGTAACAAATGACTATATTTAGTAAGCCTTGGGAAGATTGATAACATACTGATATCAGGGCTTAAATGGACAAAAGAAACAAAAAATACTGATATCTGTCCCTATTGATCCCTGCATTTCCAACTCTAATAAATAAAAGCACAAGTCTATTTAAGTCACTGAAACCGAGATGGCGTAGGATTCCATCTGGTTTAAGCCTCAACTTGGTGAAATATCTCAGGAAAGATAGGAAATAGTAAGAGCTTGAACTTAAATTTATCACTTCTTAGTGGCCTCAGTGCATCCAAGAGCAGGATTTTTATCCATTCTCCTCTTCCCCCAATTCAGGAAATAGACAGTAAGTGATAGTAACTTTCTGAGCCTTTGTGTTTTATTTGGGGGCTAGACCTGAGAACTCACTATTGTAGGGAACATTTGGTAAGTTAACTTCTACCAATGTAAACAGGCAACTGTTCAATAACAGTATTAGAGACTAGATTAAAGCTATAAGACATTAAATGATGCTCCCAAGGTCAAAATGATGTAATGGTTTCATTATTGTTACTGTGGTGATTAAAATAGATCCCTATTAAAATACCAGGAGATATTATGCTTTAATCCCCTTTGGGTTTCATCTAAAAATATTTTGGCGATGTTCTGGGATAGATGGAGTCCCTACTTACTATAGGCACGTCTACTTCCTCCTCAACTACTTTGAACTGTTTGGTGAGCTGCTCATGCAGCTAAACTATCTCTAACATTTTGCAAATAAACTTCTTACTAACATTGCTTCATTGGCATGGGAATTCATGTGTTTTTCTTTGGCCGGAGTAATTGCTATGCTTTTTTGGAGACTGTTTTCAAAGTTCCAGTTTCTCTAAGAAATGATAAGTTTTGTACGCTTCCCATTTGGAGAAGTCAGCACTTTGTTTAAGCAGGTCAAATTGAACCTGCTATAATAACATTAAATTCCTTATTTTCATTTTTATCCTTTCTTCTAATTTAGCGTTTCATAATAATAGCTAACATTTATACAGTACTTCAAGGTTTGCAACATACTTCATAAATATTACCTCATTTTATCCTCATAACAACTCTGAAATGCAGGTTCTATTATTATCCTCAATATATAGATGAGGAAACTGAGGCAGATGATAAGTGACTTGTTCAGGATTATGAAGCTACTAAGTGTTTGAGGCTAGACTTGATCTTACATCTTCCTAACTCTATATCCACTACTCTATCCATTTTGTACCACCAAATTGACTTACCTAAATCCCTACTTTGACATTAACTAGTGGATTATCTGACCAATTGCAGACTGCTTACTCTCAAATGATTTTTTGCAAGTATTTCAGGGCATTCACTGTCTGCTCAAACATAATGAAACTCAGTTTAAATGTTTTCAATGCTCATGTCCAGAGCCTTCAATCTTCTTGAATTACATGTTCATGATGTACAGACATGGGCCTTTAAGTATTCAGAATTACTGTAATAGTAGTCAAATTCCCCAATGAAGGTTTGATGAAGGTTTGACCCTTTAATCAAAACACACCTCTATTTTAGCCATTGGATGGAATCTTTTCCACAATGAAATAGTTTCCTGACTTCTTTGAGTAGATTGAACATAATTTAATTTCTTTTTGATGGCTCTCTGTCACAACTATGAGCTTCAAATGTCATATGCATGATGCTTTTGGGCCTGTTAAGGTGTGTAGGGCTACTGGTTCCTCCCCTGAATGGCACTCACTGCTTGAGGATGGTGTTTGGTTGGCTTATGTTCTTAGATTTTCTTTTCATGTGTTTTTCCCCAGGTACTGGATGTGATGGAAGTCATGACTCCTCACTCTCACCACTGTATTTTCCAGTGGCAGATTTTTTGCCTACTTCTTACTTCATATGGATTTGGAAACCAGGTTCTGGTTTTAGATCTGAAAATCCCTTGTAATCATACACCAAGGAGAAAGTCACCTTATGATATTGATGAGGTTCACTACATGTGTCTGTTATAAAATCTCAAATGGGCACTCACTGCTGAATAGTAATTTTATATTCCTCCATGTTTGATTATCATACTTCTTCTACCTTCTCTTTTCACATGAAGCCATCTTCACCACCTCCTCCCCCTCATACTATTCAGCAAAAATCTAACCTCATAATTTACCAATGAAATGAAGTCAATTTATTGTTAGTACCTTCTTCTCTCTAATGCCTCAAATTTCCTCAACATCATCCCCTATTTTCTACTCTTTATTTTAATTGCTGACAAAGGTGATCATTCTCTTTGCTAAAGCCAACCCAACTACTTATTCCTTTGACAGTATCCTTATTCTATCTCCTGTAGGAGTTTTACTTTTTTGCTTGCTTTGTTTTGTTTGGGGGAAAGGGAAGGCAATCTAGGTTAAATGACTTTGCACAGGGTCACAAAGCTAGCGTCAGAGATTGGATTTGAACTCTGGCCTTCCTGACTCCAGAGCCAGTACTCTATCCACTGCACCACCTCATTACCCCAAGAATTTTGCTTTCGTTCACTCCCTCCCTCTTCTCTCTAACTTTCATTCTCTCTTTAACCAGTGACTTTTTCTCTGCTGGCTACAAGCATGTTAATATCTTCCATATCTTTTGAAAAATATTCATTTGACTCTGGAATCTCCTCAAGCTTTAGTGCTATATCTCTCTGCCCTTTCATAGGCAAACTCCTAGAAAAAGTCATCTATAATCATTGTTTCCTTTTCCTCACTTTCCATTCAACTTTCATTTCATTAAAATCTAGTTTCTAATCCCACAGTCTCCTGAAACTGCTCTCACCAAGGTGACCAGTCATTTTGTAAATGTTAAATCCAATGTTCTTTACTTCGACATAAGTCTACTGACCTCTCTGCAATTTTTTTACACTGTAAATGTTAAAACATTATCCCAACCCTGAGTAGAGTTTTCCCGGCACTTTGAGGTAGATGAGCTGAGAAGAAAGGTGATGACTGACTATGTAGATTTGTGAGAGATCTGCAGGATTATTAGTTCCATTTTGGAATTGTTGAGTTTGAGATGCACATGTGACATTGGGGTGAAGATGTACAGCAGGCAATTATTAATAACCTCTCCTCAAATTCCCACTCTTCTTTCTAATGTCCCTATTTCTTGTCATTTTTTATCTTGCAAAACCATTTTCTAGGAATCCATTAGTGCTGAATTCTTTCCTTTTTCTTATCATCTATATACAATCAGTTTTCAAGTCTTACCTATTCTATTCCACAACTTCCATTTTTTTTCTTGGACCTGTTCCTTTTCTTTCCCTTTTTCGTAAATAGTAGGGCTTTTTGCCAACTACAGGTAAAGATAGTTTTCAACATTCATTTTTATAAGATTTTGAGTCCAAAATTTTTCTCATTCCCTCCCATTCCTCCCTCCTTGCCAAGACAGCAAGCAATCTAATATAGGTTGTTCATGTGAAATCATGGAAACGTTTCCACATTAGTCATGTTGTGAAAGAAGAATCAGAACAAAAGGGAAAAACACAAAAATAGTGAAAATAATAAGCTTCAATGTGCATTCAGATTCCATAGTTCTTTCTCTGGATATGGATAGCATTTTCCATTTGGAATTGTCTTGTATCATTACATTGCTGAGAAGTGCTAAAGCAATCATAATTGATCATCACAGAGTGTTACTGTTATTGTGTATGAGGTTCTCCTGGTTCTGCTCTATTCACTCAGCATCAATTCATGTAAGTATTTCCAGGTGTTTCTGAAATCCACCAGCACATCTTTGCTTATAGCACAATACTATTTCATTATATTCCTATACCACAAATTCTTCAGTCATTCCAAAATAGATGGGCACTCCCCTCAATTTCTGCTTGTTTGCCACCACAAAAAGAGCTGCTATAAATATTTTTGTACATGTACATCCTTTTCCCTTTCTATGATCTCTTATGGTGTTGCTAGATCAATAGGTGTTCACTCTTTGATTGTCCGTTGGGCATAGTTCCAAATTGCCTTCTAGAATGGGTGGATCAGTGCACAACTCCACCAAGAATACATTAGTGTTACAACTTGTTTTTTTTATTTATCTATTTATTTTTAGTTTTCACCATTCATAACCATAAGATTTTGAGTTCCAAATTTTCTCTTTCCTTCTCCTCTTCCCACCCTAAGAGGGCATGCAATCTGATACAGGCATTACATATATATTCATATTAAACATATTTTTACATTAGTCATGTTGTGAAAGAAGAATCAGAACAAAAAGAGAAAACCACAAGAAAGAAAAAAAACAAAAACATAAAAAGTGAAAATAGTATGCTTCAATCTGGATGTGGATAGCACTATACATCATGAGTCATTTGGAGTTGTCTTAGAAGCTTGATAAGAAGCTTTGATAAGTCTATCAAAGTTACTTATCACACAATGTTGCTATTACTATGTAAAATGTTCTCCTGGTTCTGCTCACTTGACTAAACATCAGTTCATTTAAGTTTTTCCAGGTTTTTCTGAAGTCCACCTTCTCATCATTTCATATGCAACAATAATATTCCATTACATTCATATACCATAACTTGTTCAGATATTCCCTGATCGATGGGCATCCTCTCATTTTCCAATTCTTGGCCACCACAAAAAACTGCTACAAATATTTTTGTGCATGTGTGCCATTTTCCCTTTCTTATAATCTCTTTGGGATACAGACCTAGAAGTGATATATCTGGGTATACACAATTTTATATCCCATTGGGTTTAGTTCCAAATCACTCTCCAGAATGGTTGTATTAGTTCACAACTACACCAACAATGCATTAGTGTCCCAATTTTCCCACATCTTCTCCAACATTTATCATTTTCCTTTTCTGTCATGTTAGCCAATCTGATAGGTGTGATGTGGTACCACAGAGTTACTTTAAATTACAATTCTCTAATCAATAATTATTTAGAGCATTTTATATGACTATAGACAATTTTAATTTCTTCATATGAAAACTGTCCATTCATATCCTTTGACCATTTCTCAGTTGGGGAAATGACTTGTATTCTTACAGATTTGACTCAGTTCTCTATATATTTTAGAAATAAGGCCTTTATCAGAAATGCTTGCTTGTAAAAATTGTTTCACATCTTTCTGCTTTCCTTTTAATCTTAGCGGCATTGGGTTTTTTTTGTGCAAAACCTTTTTAATTTGATGTAAGCAACAATTATCCATTTTGCGTTTTACAATGTTCACTGTCTCTTGTTCGGTCGTAAGTTCTTTCCTTCTCCATACATCTGCGAGGTAAACTATTCCTTGAACTACTAATTTGTTTATAGCATCACACTTTATTTCTAAATCACACACCCATTTTGACCTTATCTGGTATATGCTGCGAGATGTTGGCCTATGCCATACTATTTTCCAATTTTCCCAGCACTTTTTGTAAAATAGTGAATCCTAACCCGAGAAGTTGGAGCCTTTGGGTTTATCAAACAGTAGATTACTATAGTCATTGACTACTGTGTCTTGTGTACCTGATCTATCCCACTGATCCACCACTCTATTTCTTAGCCACTACCAAATCGGTTTGATGATTGCTGCTTTATAATATTGTTTTACATCTGGCACAGAGACTGTCCGTTGCATTTTTTTTTCATTAATTCACTTGATACACACAATCTTTTGTTCTTCCAGGTGAATTTTGTCATGATTTTTTCCAGCTCTATAAAATAAATTTTTGGTAGTTTGATTGATATGGCACTGAATAAGTAAATAAATTTAGGTAGAATCATTATTTTATTATATTAGCTGGGCCTACCCATGAGCAATTGACATTTTTTCCAATTGTTTAGGTCTGACCATATTCGTGTGAAATGTGTTTTGTAATTGTGTTCCTATAGTTCCTGAGTTTGTCTTGGCAGGCAGATTTATAAATGTTTTAGATTGTTTACAGTTATTTTAAAGGAAATTTCTCTTTCTATGTCCTACTGCTGAGCTTTATTAGTAATATATAGAAATGCTGATAGTTTTTGTGGTGTTTATTTTGTATCCTGTTACTATGCCAAAATTTTCAACCATTTCAAGAAGTTTTTTAGTTGATTCTTTAGTATTCTCTAAGTATATCATCATATCATCTGCAAAGAGTGATAATTGTATCTTCTCATTTCCTGTTCTAATTCCTTCAATTTCTTATTCTTTTCTTATTGCTAAAGCTAACATATCTAGTACAATACTGAATAATAGCAGTGATAATGGGCATCCTTGTTTCACCCCTGATCCTATTGGGAAAGCTTCTAGCTTATCCACATTACAGCTTATGCTTGCTGATGGTTTTAGTTAGAAAATATTTACCATTTTAAGTAAAACTCCATTTGTTCCTATGATGTCTAGTGTTTCTAACAAGAATGGCTCTGTATTTTGCCAAATGCTTTCTTTTTCATCTATTGAGATAATAAAGTTAGTTTCTGTTAGTTTTTTGTATTGATATGGTCAATTATGCTAATAATTTTCCTAATTTCAAACCAGTCCTGCATTGCTGGTATAAATCCCACTTGGTCATAGTGTATTATCCTGGTGATAAATTGTAATCTCTTTGCTAATGTTTTATTTAAAATTTTTGCACCAATAGTCATTCAGGAAATTGATCTATAATTTTCTTTCTCTGTTTTGGTTCTTCCTCGTTTAGTTATAAGCACCATATTTGTGTCACAAAAGGAATTTGGTAGGAGTCTTCCTTTGCCTATTTTTTCCAAAAAGTTATATAGTATTGGAATTAATTGTTCTTTAAATGTTGGTAGAATTCACTTGTAAATCTATCTAGCCCTGGAGATTTTTTCTTAGGAAGTTTATTGATGGTCTGTTCAATTTCTTTTCCCTAAAATGGGGTTATTTATTTATTTTATTTCCTGTTTTGTTAATCTGGGCAATTTATATTTTTGTAAATATTCATTCATTCATTATATTGTCAGATTTACTGACATGTAGTGGGGCAAAATAGTTCCTATTTATTGTTTTAATTTCCTCTCCATTGGTGGTAAATTCACCCTTTTCATTTTTGATACTGGCAATTTGGTTTTCTTCTTTTTTTTCAATTAAATTAACCAAAGGGTTTTCTATTTTACTGTGTTTTTCCCATAAAACCATCTCTTAGTTTTATTTACTAGTTCAACAGTTTCCTTACTCTTAATTTTATTAATCTCTCCTTTGAGTTTCAGAATTTCCAATTTGGTATTTAATTGGGGACGTTTAATTTGTTCTTTTTCTAGCTTTTTTAATTGCATGCCCAATTTACTGATCTGCTCTTTCTCTATTTTACCCATGTAAATATTTAGAGATACAAAACGTAAGTACCACATTGGTTGAATCTCATAAATTTCAGTATGTTGACTCATTATTGTCATTCTCTTTGATGAAATTATTGTTTTTATTAATTGTTGCTTGACTCATTCATTCTTTAGGATTAGATTATTTAGTTTCCAACTGGTTTTTAGCCTATCTTTCCATGGCCCTTTATTACATGTAATTTTCATTACATCATGATCTGAAAAGGATGAATTTATTCTTTCTGCCTTTCTTCCTCTGATTATGAAATTTCTATGCCCTAATACATTGTCAATT
Organism: Trichosurus vulpecula; assembly: GCF_011100635.1. Taxonomy (NCBI): domain Eukaryota; kingdom Metazoa; phylum Chordata; class Mammalia; order Diprotodontia; family Phalangeridae; genus Trichosurus; species Trichosurus vulpecula. The sequence continues at coordinate 162,773,985 of NC_050573.1, forward strand.
TTCATGTAGCTGCTATGTCCTGCTGAGAAAAAGGTTTATCCCTTTCTATTCCCATTCAATTTTTCTCCAAAAGTCAATCACATCTAACTTTTTTTCTAAAATTCTACTCACCTCTTGTTTAATTTGTCGTTACATTTAGCTGGTTCTGAGAGGGGGAGGTTCAGGACTGACACTTGTATAGTGTTGCTGTCTATTTCTTTCTGTATCTCACTTAACTTCTCCTCTAAGAATTTGGATGCTATATCACTTGATGAAAATACGTTTAGAATTTATATTATTTCATTATCAATGGTACCTTTTAACAAAATGTAGCTTCTTTTCCTTGTCTCTTTTAATTAGAACTATTTTTGCTTTTCCTTTGTCTGAGATCAGGATTGCTACCTCTGCTTTTTTTACTTCAACTGAAAATAATAGATTCTGCTCCAGCCTTTTACCTTTACTCTGTGTGTGTCTCTCTGCTTCATTTATTGTAAACAACATATTATATGAATCTGGTTTCTCATCCACTCTGCTGTCCACTTCCATTTCATGGGTAAGTTCATCACATTCACATTTTTGATTACTATGTATTTCTTTCCATCCTATTTTCCCATTTATACTTTTCTCTGTCTCTCTCTCTCTCCCTTCCCTCTCCTCTCTCTCTCTCTCTCTCTCTCTCTCTCCCTCTCTCTCTCCTCTTTCTCTCTCTCTCTCTCTCTCTCTCTCTCTCTCTCTCCCTCTCTCTCTCTCTCTCTCTCTCTCTCTTCTCTCTCTCCTTTTACTCTCTACCTTCTAACCAGTTTTGCTTTTGAGCACTTACTTCCCTCAATCTTCTTTCCCTTCTAGCAGCTCCCCCCCACTTTTTTCCTGTCTCTCCTTCCCCTATTTCCATATGGGGTAAGATAAATTTCTTTATGCAATTGAGTGTGTATGTTATTCTCTTGTTGAGCCAAATCCAATGAGAGTAAGGTTCAAATAATGTTCACCCTTTCCTCCATTCTTTCCCTCTACTGTGATAAGTCTTTCATGCTTCTTCATGTGATATAATTAGCCTCATTCTGCCTCCCCCTTTCCTCTTCTCCCAGTACAATCCCTTTATTCACTCCTTAATAATTTTTTTAATATCACATCAAAGGTAACTTACACCCACACCCTCTGTCTAAGCATACTCCTTCTAACTGCTTTAATAAAGATAGAGTTCTTAAGAGCTACAAGTATCATCTTCCCATGTAGGGATGTAAACAATTTAACATTATTGAATAATATGTGTTTTTTATTTCCTATTTACCTTTTTCTGCTTCTCTTGAGTCTTATATTTGACGATTAAATTTTCTGTGCAGCTCTGGTCTTTTCATCAGGAAATTTTGAAAGTCTCCTATTTTATTGAATGTCCATCTTTTTGCCTGAAAGATTATGCTCAATTTTGCTGGGTAGTCTTTGCCTGCCCTCCAATCCCTTAATGTAGAAGATGCTAAATCCTGTGTAAGCTTGACTGTGGCTCCTTGTTGTTTGAATAATTTCTTTCTTGCTATTTGCAGTATTTTGTCTTTGACTTAATAGTTCTGGAATTTGGCTATAATATTCCTTGGAGTTTTCATTTGGGGGTCTCTTTCAAGATGGATCAGTGAACTCTTTCAATGACTATTCTACCCTCTGGTTCTAGGATATTAGAGCAGTTTTCCCTGATATTTTCTTGAAAGATCTTGTCCAGAGTCTTTTTTTGATCATGGCTTTCAGGTAGTACAACAATTCTTACATTATCTCCTGGATCTATTTTCTAGGTCAGTTGTTTTTCTAATTAGGTATTTTACATTTTCTTCTATTTTTTGATTCTTTTGATTTTGTTTGACTGATTTGTGATGTTTCATAGAGTCATCAGCTTCCATCTGCCAAATCCTAATTTTAAGGAATTATGTTCTTCAATGAGTTTTTGTGCCTCCTTTTCATTTGGCCAATTCTACTTTTAAAGTCCTTTTCTTCATGGATTTTTTTTTCCATTTGGTCAATTCTATTTTTAAGTTATTTTTTCAGTCAATTTTTGTGCTTCCTTTTCCAAGCTGTTGACTCTTTTTTCATAATTCTCTTGCAGAACTCTCATTCATTTTCCCAGTTTTTCTTGTATCTCTCTTGCTTGATTTTTAAAATCCTCTTTGAGCTTTTCCAAGAGGACTCTTTGGACTTGAGACCAATTCATATTCCCCTTTGAGATTTTTAGGCTTGACATTGTTATCCTCTTCTGAGTTTTTGTTTTGGTCTTACCTGTTGCCATAGTTAGCTTTCTCTGGTCAGTGCTCTTTTTTCTGCTCGTTTAAAAAAGTTGAACTCTGTTCCTGGGGTACAGGGAGCATTGTCTCTAGCTTCTTGAACTGGAGGCCAGGCATCTGGTCATTTGTTTTCTGTGCTGGGGCCTCTGGGGTTGGCAGCTTGCCCACTGTCACTAGGATGGCCCAGCCTAGTCATGCCTGTTGTGCCCTGGGTTTCAGGGTTGGCAGTTTCCCTGCTGCACTGGAACTGGAGGCCTCACAATTTGCCTGTTGTGCCAGTGGCCTTCTGAGCCCAGACTGTAGTAACTTGGTTGCTGATCTGTGATGTGGCTAAGAGCCTCCCACTGGCTTCCTAGGACACTGTCTGCACTGGGCTGCAATCACTTTTACCCAAGTGAGACAGACCTTTGCTTAAGTCTTTCTAGGTTATCTTGGGCTAGAAAATTATTTCACTCATCTTTTTGTGGATTCTGTCACTCCAGGATTCTTTTAGAGACTTAATTTAACATTGTTTCTGAGGGAAACTGGAGAGAGCTCAGGCAACTTCCTGGCTTCTCTCTGCCATCTTGGCTCCTCCACTGAATATTCCATGGGTCTATTTCAATGGATTCCTAAAAATTTGATTTATGTTTTTGTATCCTCCATGGCCATCAGAGTATCTGGCACATTGCAGGCAAATAAGAGATTGATAATTGAATTGAATTTTTAAAATAAGGATATGAACAAGAAGTTTTTAAAAAGAACACAAACAACCAAAAACCTTGTGAAAAAATGCTACAAATAACTAGCAACAAGCTAACTAGAAAAATATCAGAAAGCTAAATTTAAACAACTCTGAGGGTCACTTCATATCCTTCGGAATAGCAAAGATGACAAAAGATGAACAGGGTATAAAGTTAAGGCTCAGTTAATATAGTCACTGTTAATTGGCCTGACATTTGGGCAAATTAATTTAGATATATACTAGAGGAGTCACTAAACTTTATATACCCTTCAAATCAGTAATACCATTATTGGGCATTTACTCCAAAGCAAGACGAAGACAAAGGAAAAGGTACCATAAATGCAAAAATATTCATAATAGCTCTTTGACAGGGATGGGGGTGGGAGAATGCTGTAAGAAGGGAGTTGTATAGGAAAGGGAGATTTAACAGGTAAGTGATAGCAATTTTTTTAAATATCAATAAAACTTTCTTTAAAAAAAAGAAATCTTTTCTTATGGGTAAAGTGCATGGATTTTGTAATACCTCTTTTGGTTACTCCACTGGATTAGATAGCTGAGGTTTATGAATAGCTAAATTAAGATGGGTAAAATGTTAATTATGTCGATATACTTAAGTGTTAAAAAAAATCTTCCATAGGCAAGTTTCTCATGGATTTGACTTAATATTAAAATGTCACTAATGAGAAAGTAGAACATGAATGCTTATACAAGTTTTTTGCAATTAAAGATATGTTTCTATGCATCACTGTACACTCTCAACACAGTTTTATAGCAATAGAGACCAACTTCTATTGTAAAGATTATAGGTAAATGGATCTTCTCATGTTTAATAAAAATATTACATTCTAACTATATAGGACTATCATTAAATGTGTGAAAAATGAGATTTGCACTTGCGGACCGCAAAAAAATTTAGATCATTTTCATCACATCAACATAAAAAAATTAACTAGACTTCTGTATATAAGGTCAGATAAAAGCAATGTATGTAATATGTACTGTAATGTTTTTATAAGCCAATCTTCCATAAAAGAGGTTGGTATAATTAAATATACTACCTAACTGAGACATAGTTGTCCTGGGCTCAAATCTGACCTTGAGCATTTAATGACAATGAGATCATAACCTCTCAAAGACTCCATATCTTCATGCATAAAATGAATAAGACTTTCACTACCTACCTCATATGGTTATTATAGGAATTTATGCAGAAAACCTCAAGTGCTATTTAAATGTGGGTCATTATTATCTATACTAATACTTACTCCATTCATGTCCTTCACAACATTCATGTGTTTATGAACACACAAGTTAAATATCTACTTTTTGAAATTATTATATCAGCACATTAGAAGTCCAGGGGCCACCACATCAACAGAGAATAACCCTTTAAAGAAGTATACACCAGAATTATTGTGTATTAGGAAGGGGGTAATGGAAGGTAGTGATGGCAGGGAGCAAGCGTGATGTGCAATTCGAAATTGAGCAACCTCCATCTCAGGAGATAATTTAAAATGTTAAGATAATACTGGTGCTTAGTGGTTTAGATATGAATCTACCACCTAATTTTCTTGCTTGAATTAGAAATCCATCAAGATAACTTTCACTTAATAGCAAATTGAGAAATTAAAATATCTTTAAATTAAAAGTTTTCTTTAATCCAAAGATATTAATTTTTTACATCCAACTCCATCCTGCACCAAAGGTTCTAAATATTAACTAACAAATACAACTGTAATTTCTGCCATTGAAGTTACATGAACCTAAAGAGGAAACATGGTAAACTGGGGGGGGGGGAATCCCCAGATGTGATGTTAGGAAACCTGCAATGGCATCCTCAACTCAGCTACTTACTAGCTGTATGGCCTTAGGAAAATCACTTTCTGGAGTGTCTCAGTTTCCTCATCTGTAAAATGAGAGGATTTTACTGTGTAATCTCAAATATTCTTATCAGTTCCCAAGAATGCCATAAGATAAATAATACTATAAGACACTGTAAATTTACAACAGTACAAAGAAACACAAAAATATGTTCAAATAAACTAGAGTGACATGTTTCAATTAAGTAATTCATTTTATATGTCAATCATATAGTTAAAGTCACAGGGCACAAGGGAAATCCACTGTTTTCTTAAGAATAAAGGCCTTTTTTTTCCTTTTTTTAGTAAATGACCTGTAAATTCCTGTGGTATATTCTTTAGTGTTGTTTATCCTGTAGGTGTTTTGAAACACCCTATTAGTCATGTTGAAATAATATATCATACATATATACATTTATATGTGTGTAACATATATAAATATGTAATATTCTATATAAATTACATATAACTATTTAAATGTGTTCATATATTTATACATATGTATGCATTGTATGCACACCTATATATTTGTACATATACATATGTAGATATATACATGCATACACACATGCCTTGTGATCCCTTAACATTATTAATTGTATATACTGTACCATACCATATACTATAGGGATTTAAATAGTCAATTAATAAAGTAGAAATTACCTCCATTCTTACAAAGCCACCCAATGGATTTCACTTATATCACATGACCTTAACTATTGCTGACATGTAAAAAAAAATCAATTTCAGTAAAAGATCTCCCTATATTTTATTTCCACTTTTGAAAAATATTCATGGGGGAGGGAATATAGCACATTGTGAAGCCAAACAGGTTCATAATCATCAGGGTTAAAATTAGGAAAAAGGTGTTAGAAATCAACTAGTCCAACGATCTCATTTTATATAATGAAACTGATACTCAGGGAAGGGAAGCATTTTCCCTAATATCTATGAAGGACTTGCTGTGGTTTCTCAAATCAAAGACTTTAAAAGATGACATTTTTATTGGAATGATAAAAAAAAACTTTCAATATTTGAGAAAAGTATCACAAGATTTAGGTGAGTTCCAAGTGCAACTTATACCATTTAAATGATGGGAAGAGAAACGCTAGACTCAAAGAGTCTTCTTTGGATGAATATTGTCTCTTTCTCGATCACAGCTCTGCCTACCTCCCATACTTCCATGAGTTACATTAACAGTAGAGCTTCTTGCCATTTCATCCTGTGATATTCTTTTTTCTCCCTGTGAAAGGTTCTGTTACTTCATGCTATGTGTATCTGACAGATGAATTGGCTGAATCCTTGCATTTTATATACTTCTAACAGGAAAACTTGATATATTACTGTAATTTTGAAAAATTGGATGTGAAAAATTTTAATAAGAGATGCCTGCTCTCCCCAGATAAAAATCCCCACATCTCTGCTAGGCTTTCTCATTCCATACCACTACTTCAGTCCCATCAATATTTCAATACATCATCCTACATCCTAAATATTAACAAATTAGCTTGCTCATCTAAAACCTATGGGCTTTCTGTTATATTTAATGACTTACAGGATGTACATCTATGAGATAAAAATTTTTAAAATTATTTGCTACTGGTTATACATTCATCTGCAGATGCCAAGTCACCTTCAGGGATATATCAACTCATGCAGGGCAGGATGATAAACTTGCAAATTGTCACTTCCAACATCAAATGGTGTCTCAATTACCTAAAAGTGTTCATGTGTTTCTTCAGTGGTAAACAATTTATCCTTATTTAAGTAGAAATACGTAGCTGGATTTCAGTTTGCAGGAGAGAGTGAGGTATGGTAAACCCATAACTGACTCTATCACTGGGAATTAATAATCATAAAAGGGGAGGGAAGTTAAAGAACTCCTGCTTCCAAAGAGAAGTAAAATCAGTCCCCTCTCCTTTTCTATAGGGTTAATTCAAACTTTACTTTCTTCTTTCCAGATTTAACTCAACTCCAAACTTTTCATGAAAGCTTTAAATCAACCATAACCTACAAGAATTTTCCCCCCATCCTCTGAAGTCCTTACATTTATTTATAAAGCCTGCACTAATACTGGCTCATGTTTTAATTGGAATTTTCTCTAGTCGTTGCATATACCCAACTATCCTTTAGCCCCCTAGATTATAAGCACCTCAGTGGCAGAGAGAGTAGTTTCTATTTTTTGTCCTCTATAGCATCTGCTATAATGCTGGACAAAGAGTAGGCACTGTTTGAATGAATAGATTCTATTAATTTCCCATCCAACTCTAAAATATTATTTCCACAAGCCTAAGAATGAAAGGAAGAGAAAAAGTACACTGGAACAATTCTTCCCATGCAGCCTGGTCTTATAAAATGTCCAGGGGAAGGACAGAGTTACAAAGTTTGTATTTGCCACAAGTCTCCAGACCCTGCTACCTCCAACTGTTGCTATTCAGTGAGAACTTGAGCCTCAGGTAAAATTTGTTCACTCTCCTTCCCCTTTTCTAGGCAAAAACTTGCAAGGCTTTATTTGTTTGTATGTTTATGTGTTTGTCGTAAAGAAAAAGTTGGAAGATAATGGGAAAGGATTTTCAAATGCAATCAATTGGTATCATAAAAGCATAAAGGTGTTAGGAGGTCTGTATGACTACTGCAAGCTTTCTGTCTTTGGGCAGTAATAAATCCAAACCTTCCAAAACATTAAGCAGGCTTTTCTGCTAGTACTTAAAATGTCCAGGGTCAGGGATTCTTCTATATCTTTCTTGTTATACTAATGTTTCTTTACCATATCAATTTCCTTTGGATAGAGGAAATTAATTATTATGTTCTTTCACTCCCTCCAAATAGACTCCAGTGTTTCCTTATACTCTATTTTCTTTAAAAATTAGAAAGCAAAGTTGTTAAAAATGAACATAAGATCCTTCTTACTCTAAAGGTCTACACTGTATTGTTATTTTCCAAGCACAGAAACGTAACCTAGGAGAACGTGGTGTCATCCCCATTAATTGCATGTTAACACTGATTGCATGTATAATTCAAAATAACATCTGTGACTGCCAAATGTAAATGAACTCTAGCACCAGAGATTGGCTATAGCATACAAGTAATTTACCTTCATGATTAAATTATCATAATGTTTCAAATATCTTAATTCACTATGCTTGAACTGAGCCATGAAAATAAGTACTGTCCTATTTGCAAAAGTCAAAAAGGAAATTAAAATAAAATAATAATAGAGAATATATAGAGAGGGTTCCAGTTTTAGTAAAGCATGTTACACATATTGGTAGGTAGTACAAACATTATTATTCTCATTTTACCAAAGAGGCAATTGAGGCTTAGAGAGATTAAGTTACTCACACATGGTTATACAACTAAGTGTCAAAGGTATAGATCTTCCTGACTATGAGAACCTTGGAATATACTTGTCATTCCACATCCTGGGCAAATGCGACACTGCCACTAAGAATCAGATGTCACAGAATCTCACAATGAAGGGGAGCTTCAGCAAAAAAATAATCTGACACAGTCAATATACACTTTTGTGTGATGTTTCATCAGAACCCTTCTTAGCCCATGACTCCTAATCTGTGGCTGACACTGATAAGTGCTCAACAAATGCTTGTTAACTTGTTGATTTGACCCATTTATCCTGATCACTCAATCCTAAAAGCCAATTTCTCACCATTATCCCTCTCTGTGACTTCAGGGTGACTAGCTACCAACCCCATTCCCTTGTGTTCAGTGGAAGCAATGCCAAGATCCCCACATGAAGCTCTTCTTCCTTCTGAGCAGTCAAAGCAGGGAGCAGGCTGGTAGACCAAAAGCTGTCATAGCCAAGCCTTCAGCATCTGTGGCCTCTCTGGGTTTCTGCCACCCAGGTACCACCACACTATACTACCCACCATGTTGTTGTTGTTGAGGGCTGCTTAGGCAATGGCTATAAAAACCAACCTAGAAATCTCTCACATTGCTTGTTATTATATATAAATTTCTTATTTATACAAATAGAACATTTGAGCAAACCCACTACAACAGCAGCTAGGTGGTGTAGTAGATAGAGTGCTGGGCATGGAGTCAGGAAGACCGGGGTTCTAAGTTGGCATCAGATACTTACTAGCTATATGACCCTGGGCAAGCCACTTAACCTCTGCCCTAATTCACTGGAGGAGGGAATGGCAAACCACTCTAGTATCTTTACAAAGAAAACTCCATGGACAGTGTTGGCGTGCCATGGTCCATGGAGTCATGAAGTCAGACAAGACTGAATTACTGAATAACTCTAGTAGCATATGTAATAGCTATAATAGTCTGGTTATTTTATTGTAAGTTCTATATGTCCAGCCCATAGACTTATATGGCTGCCATGAAGAGTTAGTGTGGTATGTTTTATATGCACCCTGGAAGATGGGGTCCCATTAAGTCTTCATGTACCATTGGAGGGAATGACAGGAAGATGGAAATTAAGGCCTACACCATGTTATTAAGTCAACAGCAGATGCATGGACTGGAATCAAAGTTGGTTCTAGCTAGTTTCTGGATTCCTTTCTGAGATTCAGTGTTCTGCCACTAGTCTAACCTCATCCACTGATAATAATAACTCTAATGGATGGCATTTCTATGGCACTTTGTTTAAAATTGCTTACTAACATCTCATTTCATCCTAATAACAACCCCTGGAGGTAAGCAATATGATCATTCGCATCTTACAGATAAAGAAATTGAGGCAGGCAGAGGTTAAATAACTTGTCCAAGTTCACTCAATTAGAAAGTGTTTGAAGCTAAATTTGAGCTAAATTTGGCTCAGGTCTTCCTGACTCCAGACCTAGTGCTCTATCCAGTGCACAACCTAGCCACCTAGCAGAAGAATAGTACAAGGAAGTCACATCACTGACTTGCCTTAGCAATAACCCAATCTTCTAGGCATACTATAATGTTAAGATTTCAAGGACATGACCATCCTGTCTGGAAATGATTGAAGAGCCCTATTTTATTCCACTCGGGTAGGAAATAGAAGAAATAATAGGGCTTGGAACCAGCTAGGAAATGTAAAATTAAAGTCTGGATTGATGTAAGATCTGTAGACTAAAATTGTACTTAACAATTTTTGGAAACTACATACAAGGCTTAGCTTGTTTGGAGCAAGTTCTTTGATATTTGACTTTCTATTAAGGAACAATGAGGAATATAACAAAATCCAAGTGAGCCAGAGTATACTGAATATGCAATTAGGTTCTTATACCATGAAACTTATTAAAGGAAACAGAAAACAGATCTTTTTGAAATCTGTTACAAAGACCTCCACTGTTTTAATTTTATAAAACAGCAGCTTTCAAATTATGAAAATTATTTTCTCTGTAACTGTTTAACAGAATATTTTGGTAAATGTTAAAGGTTGTTTCTTTATGCCTTTCTTTCCTTAATAATAATTCCATGTGTGAATTTTTTGTTTCCATTTTTTTAAAAAATGCTCCAATAAACATATTTTTAAAAGATGCCATTCTAATTGCCCCATTAAGTAAATCTTTCACTCTGTCTTGCTTTAACATATAATTTCCTGCTTTAGATTTTAATACGCTTGTTAAAGAGCTGGTAGAAACACTCAATATCTTGCATTTTAAAGTGTTTTTGAAGTGTTTCAAAGAATTGCAATAAAAGTTTTAAACAAATTAATTAGCAAAATTGTGACCTAGGATTCCTTAATAATAGCACCAAATGTGGCAAAAAAAACATTGTCATTACATCCCTACTTAACTCTTCTTTCTATTTCAGTGAGAAATAAAAAGAATAACATCTGACTTTGCAAATGATAAATATGATATGTTATCAAGCCAAGCACTGTAATTCCTATTACCTAATAATTCTCACCAATTCAATTACATGAAATACATATATACATATATGTGTATATGTAATAGAAGTCACACAGTCCATAAGATTTAGCCTTCTATTGCCAAATTATTATAACAACTCATGGGGAAATGTTCAAAAATTACATTTTTAAAGCTAAGCAACTGAAAGAGATGTACCTAATTTGCCATTCATATTTGTTTTGCATTTCTATTTCCTCGTGAAACTAAGAATTTTATTTCTAAGACATTATACTGACCTCAATCCCTTTTCCACATTATAGGTTCCTAATTCAGGCCCTTAACTTGATTCATAAAGCAACTATTATGGCCCAGGCAAGGAATGTAAATTCATCAAGAATGCAGGAAATTATTATGCCTTACTAGGAGTAAGTTTCCCCAATAGAATACTTTGTATTCTTAATGCATTTGGGGATGACAAAAGAGAGGGCAGCTAGGTGGCTCAGTGGCTACAGCACTGGGCCTGGAGTCAGGAAGACCTGAGTTCAAATCCAGCCTCAGACATTAGCTGTGTGACCCTAGGCAACTCACTTAACCAGTTGCCTCAGTATCCTCAGCTAATATGAGCTGGAGTAGGAAATGATAGCCACTTCAGTCTCTTTGCCAAGAACATCCCAATGGTGTCCAAAGTGTCAGACGTGACTGAAATGAACTGAATGACAATGACAGAAGATAACAGGGGTTATTGGACATGAGAGGCACATTAAAGCACTGTCTCAGAGGTCTGAACCATCCACAGTTAGGCTAAGAAAGTGACTAAAATCCCACCCCCTTTGGCATTTAACCCCAAGGAAGGCATAACAAAACAGTCAAACCCAAAAATTTTAAAAGTCCTAAATACACCAAAAATACTTATAGCAGCATTTTTTGTAATAGCAAGGAATTGGAGACAAAGTAGATAACCACCATTGAGGAAACGGCTAAAAGCTTTCATAGAAAATATAATAGAAATAATAGAAATTATTGTGCCTTAGCCAATAAAAATACAGGGACACATGATGTAACATATATGAACTTCTGATTCAAAATGAACAAAAAAACCCCAGCTAAACAATATACATAAGGACTATAACAATGCAAATGAAAAGAACAATAAAACAATCCAAACTGAAAGCTGTTAAGCTATTCCTCAAGGATCACGAGTAGTAGTTCTAGGATATGAACAAATTGTTCTCAAAAGAAAATTGTAATCTCAAAAGACAAATTGCAACCATATGACAGAATGTTTCTCATCACTAATAATAAGAGAAATTCAAATCAAAACAACCCTGACGTTTCAAATTAGCAAATAATTTTTAAAATGAGAATAATCAATTTGTTAGTAAGAATGGAGTTGTGGGAAGAGAGGCACACTCGTGCATGGTTGGTGGAGCTGTAAATTAGTACAGCTCTTTTGGGGAACAATTTGAAATTGTGCAAAGAACTGTTCAGTCACTTTTCAGTCATGCCTAACTCTTTGTGACGCCATTTGGGGTTTTCTTGGCAAAGATACTGGAGTGTTTTGCCATTTCCTTCTTTAGCTCATTTTACAACGTGAGGAATTGAAGCAAAAAGCGTTAAGTGACTTGCCTAGGGTGACATGGTTAGTAAATGTCTGAGGCCAGATTTGAACTCAGGAAGATGAGTTCCTGACTTCAAGCCCAGCACACAATGACTGCGACATATAACTTCCCTGGGCTACCACCCTAGCCCAGACCTTTACCACTGCACCATCTCACTACTAAGCTAACAGCATAGCCCTTGCTGACTTCGAGTCCTCCTAATTCATCCTACACCTTGCTTCCATGTGAATCTTCCTAATGTACTTCTTTCACCATATTACTTTTCTATGCAGTGTAGAACTTTAAATGATTTTCATTTCCTGCAGCATTAAGTGCAAATCCTTGACCACTAATTCCCTAAATGACATTCCCTGTGAGAAGCATCTTATCTAAGGTTATACAATATTATAGCAAGGTTTGTAACTTACAGTGGAGTTTATTTATTGCACATTTATGAGCAAATAGGCAGATGATGATGGATTAGGTAAACTTCCTCAGAATATAACTTCATGTTTTTGCAACAATTCTTCTGTTCATCCCTAATACTGTTTGTCTTTTCTTGTTCCTCTCATTACATAGACAGTGATTAGCACTTTTTTTTAACATGATAGCCTTCAAGTTAAATTTTTATGTTACTCTTTCTATTTTTTTAAGTTAAAGAACAAATTCCAAGAGTCTTGCAGAAATAACATACACACAGTCCCTCAATCACATATGCATATACATGTACACACACATATATATGTATATATATATGTGTGTGTGTGTGTGTGTGCATATACCTATGAATGTGTATACTTGCACACAGACATACGCATATATACATGCAGAGAGATACACTATACATGAATGTATAAGTATTAGAGAAATAGTGCTGCATAGTAGAGAAATCTGGATAAAGAGGCAGACTGAGAGCCCTAAAGACCTAAATCAAAAGCTTAGCTCTTGACACTTCACTGTTTACAGGACTATGAATGAATCACTTAATCTCTCTGAGACTCAGGCAAGTCTCTAGGACTATAGGTCATAGACAAGTAGGAGCTCTATCAGTGGAAGAAATCCCCGCATCCAGGAACAATAGCTTCTTGATGGATTGACATAGTCATTAAAGATAAATGCAAATATGTGAAATGTAATAAAATGCGTACACATGCACATCTCTCCTCTAACACTGCCACCAGTCTCTTGCAAGCACTCATTAACTCATGCCTGGACTATTGCAATAACTTGCTTGTGGGTCTGCCTGCCTCTTGTCTCTCCCCACTTCAATTCATTCTCCATTTGGCCACTAAAGTGATTTTCCTAAAACACAAGTCTGCTGGGTCACTTCCCCTCACCCCAATAAATTTCCAGTGGCTTCCGCCTTACTCAATGAACTCCAGTGGCTCCCTATTGCCTCCAGGAGCAAATACAAAGTGTTCCAGTTAGCATTAAAAACCTTTCATAGCCTAACCCTCTCATACCTTTCCAGTTTTCTTGCACCTTACTCCCAAGCATGTACTCTTTGTTCCAGGGAAACTGGCCTCCTGGCTGTCCCATAGATAATCTCCATCTCTTAGCTCTGGGCAATCTCTTTGGCTGTCCTCCACACCCAACTACTGACCTTACTGGCTTCCTTTAAATTCCAACTAAAATCCCACCTCTTACTGGAAGCTTTCTCTAACCCTTCTTAATTCCAGTGCCTTCCCTCTGTTTGTTACTTCCTATTTATCCTGTACATAGCTTGCTTTGTGTGTGTGTGTGTGTGTGTGTGTGTGTATATATATATATATATATATATATTTTCCATGTTGTCTCCCCCATTAGATTGTAAGCTCCTTGAGTGAAGGTATAGCTTATTTTTACAGTTTTTTTGTATCCCTAGCACTTAACAAGGTGCCTGTCACATAAAAGGCACTTAACAAGCGTTTACTCAGTTGAATTGAATTAATATACATACCATATATTTGTGGACAGCCAGGTAGTGCAGTGGCTAGAATGCTAGGCCAGGAATCAGGAAGACCTGAATTGAAATCTGGCTTCAGACACTTATTAGCTATGTGACCATGGAAGAATCGTTTAAGCTCTCGGATTCCCCATTTGTAAAATGAGTGTCATAACAGCACCTTCTCTCCAGAGCTGTGGTGAGGATCAAATGGCATGTTTGTAAAGTGCTTAGCACAGCACCTGGCAAAGTACTGTATATAGTAGTAAACATTGTATAAAATTTAGCTATTGTTATATTATTATTGTGTGATCTGAACCTGTAATTTTCAGCTCACTGCACTTTGCATCTGCTGCTCTGCCTGGTTTCAACTCCAGGGAACAAGATAATGCCTGATATCCTCCCTCCGATGGTTTTACTGCCCCCCTTTGTGTGTTGCCTCCCCACCTTAAATTATAGGCAGGGACTGTCTTTCTATTAATTGTATCCTCAGCATGTATCATAGTACCTGGCACATAGTAGGTATTTAATGAATCATTTACTGGATTAGATTGATTTCTTCAATGTGGGGAACTGCCCACATGGAAGCTGCCTTTATTTATTGATTCACATCAGTGGCTTATCTATTACTTATAGTCTTAAAGAGCTTTCTGGGGCATTGCAAGACTAAGTGACTCTCACAGCTAGTACAAGTCAGAGGAAAGACTTGAACCCCCATCTTCCTGACTCTAAGTTTAGATTTCTATCTACCATATCACACTACCATTCTATATGTATATGTATGTGTGTGCATGTATAGAATGGTAGTGTGATAGAATAGCATACATATATGTAGCAATATATGTTTAACTATACACATGGACTAAATCATCTTTACACCACTACATATGTGTCTATACATACGTATCATATATATCATTTTCTGCTCCAAAAGTCTTCACATGTCTATTCTACATATGTACACACACATATTTAGGTTTATCAGAAAAACTATGAAAAGATACAAATCTCCCCCTTCTTACGTTCTTGACAATGATCTACTACAAATGTAATGAACAGACACATATATAGACACACATAGATCTCACAGTCTTTTAATAAAAAGCAGAAGTGGCTCAAAGAAATCTGATTAAGTAGTGTTATTGATTGGGATAATGGCTTTAACTTTTAACATAATCTATATTAACATCAGAAGCCATTACGCAGCCAGAAAGATTCAGTGCAGTCTCTCCATTATTGTATGGTATGTGATTGTGTGATGTGGGAATATTTTGACAAGTTAAGAAAATCTCATAACTTATGAGTAGCAGAACAAATCCAAGCCATGTGTGAGTTAAGTAAGGGCATTCATGACAAGGGAACAGTTTTGGAGTTGTTGTTTTTTTTGAAAATGTTCGTTCTAGAAAATATTTGAGATGTGCATACATAATTTTTGAAGAAACCAGCTCCCTTTATTTTTAAGTATTCATGAAACTACTTCTGACTGCCATTCCCATGGGTTGTTATTGGAGCTCAAAGTAAATAGGTGCTATTTATTTCTGAGGTGTGGGATCACACATCTCAGTAAATACATTTCAAGAATTCTTTTATTGTTTATATATTGCTATAAGCCCATTCACACTGCTCTTTGCCTGAAAAGACTAAATACCCCTAATTTATATGCTTTGTGTTACATCTACCTTTTTAGGTAGAAATCATAAATGAACCTTTCACTGAAGTTAAGTCCTAAGTTGATGCTTCACTATAGCGCAAAGATGATACTAAGAGACATGTGATTAGTATTGCCATTGAAATGCTGGACATAAAGGCAAAAGACATGAGTCTGAATTCCACTTCTGCTTCTTCACTATATTTGTGACCATTGGCCACATTCAAGAGAATATCTTGCCTACTCCTCCCTAGAGGAAAGGACACCTACCAGCTGTTGTGAGCTCTCTTCAACTGGGACCTACAGTTGATACCCTGTGAGACCCTATCAGATGGATGATCGATGCAACCCAAATTACATGAGAGGAGGAAATAAAGGTAGATTACATTTGGGAAAATGTTTAATACTCTCAATGCTAACTCCCAGAAAACCCTTCTTTATTAACATTTTTTAAAAAATTTTTTTCTTTAAGTTTTCAATCCTGTGACACAGTGGCCTCAGAAAAATAACAACTGTAAGTGGTCAAAAAGGCAATGGAAAGACTCATGGACAATCTCTTCCTTTTCAGTGCCTCCAAAGCGACAGCTCTATAATACAGAGATTTTAAAACATTTTAAAGTAAGTTAAAGCATGAAACTAAGAATTACTTATATATTAGAAGTGGTATGAAATATTGCATTTCAAGAAAATGACCTAAAAAGGAAGGAATCAGTCATCAACAAGAGTGAAGGATAAGATTATATATATACATATATATGTATGTATGTGTATGTATGTATATATGTATGCATGCATGTATGTATACACTGTTATATCCCCCCAAAAGAGAAAGAAAATCGAAGAAAGGCCTTCCAAGGTATGCAATGTATCATTTATGGAATATATAAGGAAAGATACATGCAATAATTAGAAAGGATGCAAAGGCTATATGGATAGGTTACAATCTGTATTGCTGAAGAGTGTGTGGAAACTGATGGGATCAAAAGATTAATTGCAATGTGCAATTATGCTAACATTTAACTTCTTTTTCTCTTTTTCTGAAAAGATGTACCTTTTAAATTTTTTCTACTTCTAATCATAGAATATATTGTTGAAAAGCATCTTCTCCATTAATAGCACCATTACTATATATGTGACTTAAATGTCACAACTAATATGAATATGATCTCTAACCTTTTGACACTAAAATGCACATGGGATATGTAATAGAGAGATAATGATTACATAAAGAGAGGCAAATAAATGGAAAGAAAATGCTTAATATTTACAGACTTTACAATTGTTATATAGCAGCTTGGTTTTGGTTTTCTATTGTTTTATGTTTTGCTGGACTTGTGATTTCATCAGCATAGGGTGATCCCAGGGAAGAACTTCAACATGCAGAGCAACACATTCTCAGCAATTTCAGGTCTTAGAGGTTCATCTAGGGCACCGAGGTATTAAGTGACTTGCCTAGGGTCTCAAAGCCAAGATGTCAGAGACAGACCTAGAACTCTGATCTTCCCAATGATGCCTCTCATTCTTGGAATTCATTCTTGGAACTAGGGAGCATACATAGAGGGATATCTGTATTTCACATTCCTAAAGTTAGGCGAGGGGTAATAGAAGAGATGGAACTTTAATAAATTCTTAAGAGAAAAGAGGTAATATGTTTGACATACAAGGTTAGAGAGAATATTGTCAGCATACAAAAAAGAGTACCAAAATAGTTAATATTTGGACATTTTTAAGGTACTACAATATGTAGGTATCTGCTTTTCATATTCCTTTCTGTTTTTGATTCTTGGAATGAATTTTAGTCTAATAGACTCCAAGATATCTTTGTATAGGAAAGTGGCAGATAAATATAATATGAGGTCACTTTCAAGGTGGGCTTCTGTCTTCTGCTTTGGAATTATATCTGATTTATATATTCATCAATCATCAGAGTCCAAAGTTCCATCTTTCAATGAAGCCTTACCTGTCTATTTAAGATAAGTGTGAACCTCTAGCTTCTCTCAATAAGTTTATATCACCAGTTCCTGACAAACTACATTCCAGCATACTTAAAAACTACAGATATAATTGCTGAGTTCCTAACAGTAATTTTTCAAAAATTCACAGGGATCTGGAGAGGAGCCACAGGGCTAAAGATAAATACTCTAGCTTTCAGAAAATAAAAAGAGAAAAGCATGCAGTCTTCACACTATCTGCCAAGCAGTTTAACTTCAATTCCATGTAAATTTTAAAAAATAAAATGCATCCCCTGTGCAATCTCTCTTTGCTTGAACAAGACACATAATTCATAAGGGAAAGTACTGTTTAAGAGGGTGAGAGAGAAATATATTGGGAGAAGGAGAAAGGGAGAGATAGAATGAGGTAGATTATGTCACATAAAATTGGCAAGAAAAAGCTATTATAATTGAAGGGAAGAGGGGATAGGTGAAAGGAAATGAATGAATCTTGCTCTCATCGGATTTGGCTTAAGGAGGGAATAACATACACACTCAATTGGGTACCTTACCCTACAGGAAAGTAGGGGGGAAAGGGATAAGGGAGGGATGACAGAAAGGAGGGCAGATTGGGGGAAGAGGTAGTCAAAAGCAAACACTTTTGAAAAGGGACAGGGACAAAGGAAAAAAATTGAATAAAGGGGGACAGGATAGGATGGAGGGAAATATAGTTAGTCTTTCACAACATGACTATTGTGGAAGTATGGAAGTGTTTTGCATAATGGCACATGTATAGCCTATATTGAATTGCTTGCCTTCTCAAGGAGGGTGGGTGGGGAGGGAAGAAGGAAGAGAATTTGGAACTCAAAGTTCTAAAAACAAATGTTTAAAAATTGTTTTTACATGTAACTGGGAAATAAGATATACAGGCAATGGGGTATAAAAATCTATCTTGCCCTACAAGAAAGTAAAGGGAAAAGGGATGGGGGGTGGAGTGGAGTGATAGAAGGGAGGGCAGACTGGGGAGAATACATGACATCTCAGGGTGTGGGAGGGTAGAGATGAGGAGAAAATTTGTAACTCAAAATCTTGTGGGAATGAATGTTGGAAACTAAAAATAAATTAATTTAAAGACCAAAAAAAGTACTGTTTAAGAACCACCATGCTTTTATCAAAAACAAGTCGTATACAGTCTAACCTCATTTCCTTCTTTAATATGGTTACTAGATTGGTATATCAGGAGAACACCATGGATTCTACTCCATTTTAGAGAAGCTTTTCATTTTACCTATACAGAGTAGGTAAAGGAAATTGGTGGAGATCAGACAATGATACATGTAGATGGAATTAAGCCTTTAGGAATGACCACATCCAAAAAGTAGTGATCAATGAATGAATGCCCAACTATAAGGTGGTATCTAGTGGAAGATCCCAAGGACTTACTCTTGGCTCTGTGTTGCTTAACAAGTTAACAATGACTTTGATGAAGTCATAGATGACATGCTTATTAGATTTTCTGAAGGCAGAAAGCTGAAAGAGATGACAGAGACAAACTCCCCCAATCTCCACAGACTTGAATGTTGGACTAATGAGATGAAAGTTAATAAGTATGAAACATTAGCTTCTATTAGTCCTGACATAATTCTATGGCCCCACACTATTTCCCAAGTTATATTTGGTGCTTTGGGTGAAGATGGATGGATGGATGGATGGATGGATGGATGGATGGATGGATGGATGGATGAATGAATGGATGGATAGAGAGATAGATAGATAGATAGATAGATAGATAGATAGATAGATAGATATTTTTAAATCTATAGTTCCATGTCAACAAGTCAACAAGAATTTATTAAACACCAATTATGTTTCAGATAATGTTCTGAGCTCTAAAGATACAAAGAAAGGTGAAAAACAAAAAGCCTAGCCCTTGCTTTCAAGGGACTTAAGGTCTAATGAGAGAGACAACATTCAAACACCTAAATGCTAACAAGATATATTCAGAACAAATTGGTGATAATCTCAGAGAGAAGGAAAGGTTCCTTGGAGAAGGTGGGAGTTTATCTAAGATTTAAAGAAATCCAGGAAAGACAGGAGATGGGAATAAGGAAGAAAATCATTGCAGGCATGGGGCATAAGAGAAGTATAGAGTTGTGAGGTGTAGTGTTGTGTCAAAGGAAGAACCTGGAAACCAGTGTCATTGGATCCCAGAGTAGTAGAGGGGAATAAGGTGTAAGAAGATTGGAAAAATAAGAAGTGAGATTATAAAGGGCTTCAAAAGCAAAATAGGATTTTATTTTTGATCTTGGAGATAATATCCAGATTCCCTCCCTGGAAGGAGTCAATGGAGATGATGGAGAATGAACCAGAGTAGGGAGAGACTTCAGGCAGGGAGATCAATTAACAAGCTATTGAGATAGTCGAAGTGTGATGTGGAGAGAAGGGGAGCATACAAAAGATATTACAAAGGAGTAGAATGTTTGGTATTTGGCAATTGATTGGATATGGGGTTGATCAAGAATGGAGAGTCAAAGATGACACTTAGATTATTTGACTGAATTGACTGAGAGGATGATGGTACCCTTGACAGTAATAGGGAATTTAGGGGGATAGAAAGGCTTGGGGGAAAGTTTTGTTTTTGGACACATCAACCTTAAGATGTTTATGGGACCTCCAATTAGAGATGCCCAATAGGCAGTTAGAGATATGAGACTGGAGATCAGTAAAAAGTTTAGGGCTAAACAAATAGAACTGAGAATCACCTAAATTGAGATGATAAATGGATCCATAGGAGCTGATGAGAACACTAAGTGAAATAGGAGGGAGGAAGAACATTAGAGAGGGAAGAGAGTAGAGCCTTGGGAGACATCCACAACTGACAGGTACAACCTGAATAAAGAGACAGTAAAAGTGACTAGAGTGCCCAGACACAGGTAGTAGAAGAACAAGTAGGGAGTAGTTCCAAGCTCTCACCCAATGATTTCTTTGCTAGAATTAGTAACATAATACATAAAATTAGAGCAAAATACATTTATTTGAAACCTAATGCAAAGTAAGTGACAAGAAATTTAATCAGGCTTACAGCCTGATTGTTTATAACATTCCCCAAAGTAATTCCTCTTTCTTCTCAGTATGTAGGAGAAGCATACAAGTTAAAACTCATGGCACAGAGTTAGAAGTGTGTATCTAAGACAGTCTCTTCTTAGTCATTTCCTTTTCACTATCAGCACAATGAAAAATAATATTAACCTCTTCACAACCAGAGCTCCAGGACTCCTTGATCAGGTGTGTACCTTCTTGGATCTCTCTCCATAACTATTACATATAGACTCAATCTAGCCTGGTTCTAGACACCTGTTTCCATGCAGTAATCATTTCTCTCTGCCTTTCTCTCCCTCCCTCTATACCTGTACCAATCAGCTATTTCAACTAATGTCTTGCTGAAACTCAAAAGACTCTGTAAACCTCTCTCAAGCTGCTCAGGCTAAAATTGATCCTTCTTAATGAGAATATTGCAGGGTGACATTGCTTGGATGCGAGTCTTTTGAATAATCTTCTGGGATATGTACTAAGGAAAGATTTCTCTCATCCCAAAGATTTAGGAAATATGTAGCCTATTTATACTCTACAAAAATAAATGGAAGGTGTTAGACTTGAGTTTGAAAAAAATGTGTTGTATAAGTGTATAAGTATAATGTATAAGTAGAGGACAGAGAGGCATGACGTGACAAAAAAATATACCAAAAAAAGGAATTCTGGTCATTTTATTGGACTACAAGGTCAATATGAGTCAAGAATATGACACGGAACACCTCCCCCAAATAAAATAATAGAATCAATCTGAGAATCAACTTGTTACTTTATAATAGATAGGTGTCAGATAGACAAGTAGATGGTAGATAGATGGATACACACACACATACATACATACACACATATAGAGTTACATAGCTAGGCAGGTTACTATAAGAGTAGAGAGGTGACAGTCCCACAGTACTCTGTCCTCGTTAGATCACATCAGGGATAATGTGCTTAGATCCCAGAACCTCATTTGAGGGAGAACATTGTCAAAGTGAAATCTACAAAGAAGTACAACCATACTGAAATCAGTGCAGACCATGACATATCAGAATCAATTGAAGGAATTAGGGATGTTTAGCCAGCTCAGAATAGAACAAAATTAGGAAGGCTGTCATATGAAAGAAGGATGATAGTTGCTGTACTTGGCCTTGGGCACAACTTGGAGCAGTGGTACAGTGGAGAGAAAGGTGGGCCTAGAGTCAGAAAGACCTGAGTTCAGATCTGGCCTCAGATGCTTACTGGCTGTATGATTCTCAGCAAGTCGCTTAACCTCTGTTAGGTTGTTTGTTTTTGTTAATAATAGCGCCTACCTCCTGGGGTTATTGTGATGATCAAATGAAATAATAATTGTAAAGCATTTAGCACAGTGCCTGGCAAGTAAGCACTACATAAATGTTAACTATTATTATGATGATGAGGAGGAAAAGATATAAATTAAGGCCTGATATAAGGAAAACCTTCCTTGGCAGCCAAGTGACACAGTGGATAGAATATTGGGCCTGGAGTCAGGAAGACCTAAATTCAAATCTAGTTCCAGACACTTACCGCCTGTGTGACCCCTAAGCAAATCACTTAATATCTGCCTCACTTTCCACGATCGTCAAATGAGGATAATAATAGCACCACCTACCTTACAGTGTTGCTGTGAAGATCAAATAAGAGATTATTTGTAAAGCACTTAGCAACAGTGCTTAGCACATAGTAGGTGCTTAATATAATGCTTGTTTCCTTCCTTCCTCTCCTTTCCCTTTCTAGCAATTAGAATTGGCTAAAAGTGGAATGGGTGGCTTCCATAGGTAGTATTTGGCCCATTACTGGATATATACAACTGGAAGGCATCACAGGCATATGCCGGAACAAGCTCTACCTCCCAATAGCCATTTGTTAAACTTTCAGTGTGAGTATTTATACTTCAAAAACAGTAAATGCTAAAAAAACCAGAGCTTGATTTATTATTTTGCTAATTGCCTGGACTTGAGAAAGTGATAGAGAAAATATTAATAATGTAATTAAATTTAAAAGTGGTGGCAGGTATGTTTTTTTTTTCTCTGAGAGACAGTTGTACCAGCATGCCCCTGAAGGTATATGAGCACTTCTTGGGGATGCTGCTGGAAGGACTGTTAGTCAGGTAGGAGTCAGACTATATAGCACCTGAAGTATCATTCAGTTCAGATATTCTGGGAAACTCAAGTCCACATTGATCTTGCCCTTCTCCAAATTCCTACATTTATAGCCTCTATAACATACAGTTAAGCACAGTGCTGTAGACTGTGATAGGCTGTTTGCCAGTTGTTTCTAGTGTATGCTTTGCAAAAGACAAGGTCTTATAATGAAAAGTATAGCAAATTTGAAGCCAGAAAGACCGGAATTCAAGGACTAACAAGATATATAATTTGGGTGAATCACCCCACTTATATGAACCTCAGTTTCATCATCTGTAAAACAGAGATAATCACAGTTATACTGCCTTCTTGTTACGAGGAACAAAAGAGGTAATATGAGATAAGCTCTTTTTAAAGAGCTGTATGACTCTCCATTCAGATTTAAAGGCGCTTTGCGGGGGGGGGGGGGGGGGGCGGGAACACCTAAGTGATGCGATGGATAGAGGGCCTGGCCTAGAGTCATGAAGACATCTTCCTGAGTTCAAATCTGGCCTTAGACACTTCTTAGCTGTGTGACCCTGGGCAAGGCACTTAACACTGTTTGCCTCAGTTCCTCTATAAAAATGAGCTGGAGAAGGAAATGGCAAACCACCCTTTGCCAAGAAACCCCAAATGGGATCGTGAAGAGTTGGACACAACTGAAAGCAAGAAAGCAGCACGAACAGGATTGAGAGCATGTCCTATTGAGGGTCTGCCTTCTTTTTCCTTTTATCTTCATAGCACCTAATGTACACGATCACCTAAAGAAATATAAGTACTAATGAGAAGCATCTCGACATTCTTACATAGCAACTGTACTTCCTCTTTTAACAGAACACCTGGAACGTCATGTGTGCTTGAGTCTCAGCTCTAACACTGATTCACACTTTCCCTGGATTATATTCTTTTCCAGAGGAAAGCTGAAGACTAAGTCATTGCTAAGGGTCAGCATGACTGGCTTAAATTCCTAACATGGAGTTCCTGGAGCTTCAACCTCATTTCTAGTTTGGGCATTGCCACTCTCTTTCCTCACATAATCGTGAAATAAAAATAATCTTTTCCTTCTTTTCAAGTTCCAAGGAAGGTTGGGCCATTTTCTCAAATGAGGGAGAGTCAATGAGGGATATTCCAATATTCCAATGAGGAAAAGGGGGAAGAGACAAAGACTCGGTGGTGGTAGGTCCTTCTTAGAATGGCATTTTTATCTGCTGCCGCAAAGAGTGGATCCAAATTGTTTAAAATCTATAAGGAAACGTATTTGCTTTTTTTTCTTTTATTCTTCTCTTTCTTTATCCCTCGTAAAGAGCAAGGTTTGGGAGGTAAAATATCTTGTCAATATGTGAAAGTACTCTTCAATATATAAATTTCTTTTTTTCTCAAGAGATGGAGATTGATGAGGCTACCTCTACTTACTAATGAAGAAGAGGGAAGGGGTGTCAAAAGAGGAGTTAAAACAGGAGAAAGTCCAGGGTCAGCTTGCCACATTGGTCCAGATAGAGTTAAGCTGAAAACTATCTCTGTGGTTCTGTAAAGTCAATGGCACCATGGTTCAGTCCCTGACTTTTTTTTTTTACTTCTCTCATCAATTTCCAAATAAAGCTTCTTAATCCCTTACATGTCTCAGTTGAATTCTAAGAAGAAAATTTGCTAATATCTACCCAAAACAGTCACAGTGAATTCAAATATTCTGAAGTCGGGACCAAGTTGAGTGCAGGGGCTAAAGGAGAAGAAGATAGGAAAGGAATGTGAAATTTGATGATGATGGATGGGAGAGTGAAAGTTGAATTAATAAACTAGGGCAGGGGTTCTTAACCAAGTAGGCATAAACATATTATATATGTATATGTGCATATATATGTGTATACACACACACACACACACACACACACACACACACACATATATATATATATATATACATATATACATATATATATATATATATATACATATATACATATATATATATATATAATAAGTCAGGCAGACCTGAGTTCAAATTGAACCTCAGATACTTACTAGCTGTGTGACTCTGGGCAAATCACTGAACTTTGTCTCAGTTTACTCATCTATAAAATGGGCTAGAGAAGGAAATGGCAAACCACTCTAGTATTTTTTGCCAAGAATACTCCAAATGGGGTCATGAGTCAGAACCAAATGAAACAAATGAACAACAAGCAAAGGAGAAGGAAAGATAGCCATATGTGATGGCTGTGATGTGAAGAGAGGATTAGATTTGTCCCAGAGGAGAGAACCAGGAGTAATGTGTGAAGGTTGCAAAAAGGCAGATTTTTGAATCATTAAAGGAAAAATGTTTTTTTACAACTAGGCCTATCTAAAATGAAATGGGATTCCTAAGGGAGATGGTAATTTTCCCTTCCCTTGAGGTCTTCAAGTAAAATCTGGATGGCCAGTTGTCAAGTATACGGTAGAAGGGATTCTTGCTCAGGTTTAGATTGATTACATGGCCTTTGAGATCCCTTCAACTCTGATATTCTGTCCACTAAAACTGCGATGCAACAAACACTTATTAAGTACCTGTGCTTAATGCTGGTTGAGATAAGTTTGAATAGAAAGAAGTGCCTGCTCTCATGGTCTTACATCCAAGAGAGGGATATGGCAATACATAAATAATTATAGTACAAAATAAAACTTGTAAAGCATTCAAGAGAGGTGTGAACAAAGAGCTAGGGAAAGTCATTTCTAGACATAGATACCTAAGGAAAGAACATATGTGTGATCAATGATGCAAAAGTTGGAACTTTGTCCTTTGATTACTCTGTTTGAATTCCTCCAGTTTTGAAGGCTTCATGAGATTTGGAATTGGAAAAAAAAAACCTTAAAGAACAAATGGTTTTCTTTTACTGATGAACAGGAAGCCTTTGATAGGTTATCTGGCTTCCCCAAAGTCAGCTCATTTGTAATAGTGGAAAGATATCTCAGGGAGCCTTGTTTCCACTATTCTTTTGGAAGGGATGTGTCACAAGAATAAGTTAGTAATCGATAGGCCAATTATGCACCTTCTACGCCCAAATAGCCACCATCAATATTAATAAGAAATAAAGAAAACTAATAGTAGATGATGTCCACAGTCTAGCCTATACAAACAAGTAATGACAATCTTAGATAGCTAACCAAAACTGATTTATTCAAAAAAATGTGCATTAGAACATGTATTGTTCCAAATGGATTTAGAGACTGACTTATCTAATGTCAAATTAATCTCTTTTGTGACCAAGCACTAAGTCCCATGGATGACTTCATTGTTGTTTTCTTCCTAGCCCCAGGGTATTAAAATTTTTTCCAATGTTGGAAGAGTGAGGTAGTTGAAGGCAAATGTTAACAGATAAAACTATCTGTTTTAAGCAATATTATTGGCCCCTATATATCAGATATCAATACAGTAATGTTCATCAAACTGCGAACTAGAACAAAAATAAATGAATCCCCAAGAACAAAAGTTCAAGCATGTGCATGAGAACAATGTTATATTGCAGGTTACTTCCAATGGTCCCTTTATTCTAAACCATTGCACCAATTCTACAAAATTCTATAAGAATTTATTAATAGATTTTGTCAACTAGGAAAGAAATCTGCTTACCCAATACCGCATATTCTCCAAATGAAATTATAATCATAAACTATTACCTTCTAGAGTACCTATGAAGGGGCATTCAGAGATAATGTTTATGTCACTGACTATCTGAAGACATTCATGGTATCACACGATGAAAGCATTGTCTTGGGAATAAGGAGCAAAAGAAGTAGTTACTAAAAGGAATCCCAAAAATAAAAGGCAAAAGAGAATGAATAGGACAGACAGGAGGAAAAATATATTGAGAAGATGGGAAAGAACGAGCAACAGAAATAGAGGAAAAGGATAAGGACAAAGAAATGAAGATAAATCAAGAACCAAAGAACTGGTCTCAATAAAGAAATGGGCATTGTGGAATCTTTTCTTCTCCCCTCAAGTCTCTTAAGCTCCTTCCATACTTTTTCTGCTGAGGATTTTTCTTCAACTCTTCACCAAAAAAAAAAAAAAATTGAGGACTTTTGTCAAGAACTCTCTGTTCCCCTCCTCATCTCAAATCCTTCTGATGTCATCCTCCATTAACCATTAACTCACCCTTCACTCTAATCTCTAATGATGAAGTGGCCCTTCTGCTTACCAAAGTCACCTCCTTCTACATGTACTATTGATCACTTTTCTCCTGTCTTTTCTAGTAGATTGCCCTCACCTACTCTATCCTTAATTTTCAACATCTTCCTGTATGTTAGTTTCTCTTCTACTCTCTTCTACCTACAAACAAGTTCAAGTCTCTTATAACCATAAAGAAAAAAAAGCCTTCACTACATTCAACCATGCCCACAAGTCCTAGCTTTTTCATCAACTAAAGTTGAAAAAGCCTTACATATTCAGTGACTTCACTTACTCTCCTATCTCTTCTTAATTCTCTGTAATCTGTCTTCTAAGTTCATCACTCAACTGAAAGTGCTCTCACCAAAGTTAACAGTGATTTCTTTATTGCCAAATCTAATGGCCTCATCTTGATCCTCATCTCTTTTGACCACACTGCTGCAATCAACACCATTGAATACATTCTCCTCTTGGATACTTCTCTCTTTTCTAGCTTTTTTTGTGACTGCTCTCTCCTGGTCTCTTCCTACTTCTCTGATACTTTCTTCTCAGTCTTTTTTTGTTGATCTTTATCCCTATCATGCTCACTAACTGTGTGTGTCCCTCAAGGCTCTGTCCTAGACTCTCTTCTCTTTTTTCTCTTATTAGTGACTCCATCAGTTCCCAGGGGTTCAATAATCGTCTCTAAGCAGACAATACCAAAATCTATAAATTCAGCGCTAGTTTCTCTCCTGAGCTATGGTTCTATATCACCAACTGCCTACTGGACATCTGAAATTGGTTATCCTGTAGGCAACTCAAGATAACTATAGAAGAACTCATTGACTTTCCCCCAAAATCTTCCTTTCTTTTGCAATTCTATATTACTGTTGTGGGGATCACCATTCTTAGTTATCCAGCCTTGAAACCTCAGTGTCATCCTCAAATCCTTTTTTCCCTACATATCTAACCATTTGCCAATTCTTGTCATTTTTCTCTGCAACATGGGCAGCTACATGGCACAGTGGATAGAAGGCCAGATCTGGAGTCAAGAAAACTCATCTTCCTGAGTTCAGATCTACTCTCGGACACTTAATATGAGACTTTGAGCAAGTTATTTAACCCTCTTAGCCTCAGCTTCTTCATCTGTAAAATGAATTGGAGAAGAAAATGACAAAGGCCAATATCTCTGTCAAGAAAACCCCAAACAGAATTACAAATAGTCAAACATGACTGAAAAGGCCTGAACAAAAAAAAACATTTCTCTGCATTCACACAGCCACCTCTCTAGTTCAGGCCCCCTTCACCTCTCACTTGGACTGTTTCAATGACCTTCTATTCTTCTCCCTGCCTCAAGTTACTCTCAACTCCAATCCATCTTCCATTCAGCTACCAAAGTGATTTTCCTTAGGTGTCAATTAACTTCGGCAGCACCCTATTACCTCCAGCAACAAATACAAAGTCTTTTGAAGTTGTTGGGCATTTAAAGCTCTTCACAACCTAGACTCTTCTTACCTTCTA
This sequence comes from Trichosurus vulpecula, assembly GCF_011100635.1. NCBI lineage: Eukaryota > Metazoa > Chordata > Mammalia > Diprotodontia > Phalangeridae > Trichosurus > Trichosurus vulpecula. The sequence continues at coordinate 162,802,567 of NC_050573.1, forward strand.
ATCTTCATATTCTACTCCTTTCCTTATAATCTAAGATCCAACCAGGCTGGTATACTCACTGTCACTTACACAGAGCATTCCATTTCCTATCTCACTGTCTTGGCACTAGCTACTTCCCATGCCTTGAAGGCTCACCCTCTCAAGCTCCAGAGTCAAAAAGTTTCCAGCTTCTTTTAAGATTCAATTCAAGGGTCATCTCCTCCAGGAAGGCTTGCTCCTCCCAGATGCTAGTGCCATCTTTTCCAAGATGCTCTGTATTTCTCTTGCATGTTCTGTTTTTGATAAGTTGCCTCCCCCCATTGGAGCATATGGTCCATGAGGGCAGAGAGTACTTTTGCTTTTTGCTTTTCTTTTGCAACTCCAGTGTTTAGCACAGTGCCTGTCATGCTTAATGTATGCTTGATTGGTTGATGAAGAAACTGAAACTGAGAGAAGTGAAGTGACTTTCCCAGTTTCACAAAGCTTAAGTATCTGAAACAATATTCAAACACAAGTCTTCCTTACTCACGTTCCAATTGTCTCCACTGCACTCACTACCTAACTGCCAAAATCTTTCCAGCTTCAAAAGTTTGGAATTCATAGTTATCACATATTCACATTGCATGCTACCTCAAACTATACCCTTTCTCAAAAAAGACTTTCCGTTCTGTGGAGCTCCCACAAAATACAGAAGGCCTAAATGTTAAAGCGATGGAGAGGGACAGGCAGTTTGTAGTTCATGATGATACTGCTTCAATGCTGATGTACTAGCACAAATCACAATGGAGGAAGGCACTGCCAAGAACCATGCTTATCTCTTCTCTTCCTCGAGAATTTCCAGGTTTGGCCGCAACAAAAGACTCAAAAATTATACTCTCAACTGAAGGGAAAAAAGAGATATTTATTCTCATGAAATTCTAAGGCTCACCAAATCAAAACGGATGACTCCTCTACAGAGAGTTAACTTTGTGACTTCTTTTTATATGTGACATCTGCTTCCTCACCTTGGCCAGGAAGCCATTAAACCTCTTGGTGAACATTTGATATTTAATATTACATGTCTTCCTGGTTTATTAATGTATTTGTTTTATAATATTCATGAAGTATGTAACCAAGCATTATGAGACAGGTCTCACAATTTTCATGTAAGCAAGAGTCTAAAATTTTGGTTTCCTCATTAATTATTTAAGAGATTATTATTTAATTATTTGGCCTCAGCCAAAGAGAAGAAACTCATGGTTATAGTTAGTTCCATTTCATTCAATATTCAATAAACATTTAAATATCTAATGTATGCACAGAATAGCACTAAATTCCGAGGGAGAGGAGATACAAAGCTTTGAATCCTCAAATCAGGGTGCAACCAAGTCCTCTAACCAGTAGCCTTCTAGTCATAGAATTACAAGACCCAGGTCCAGTGGCAATTATTTAGATTTGCATAGCTTAAGGCATTTTCTTCTATAAAATAGGTAGTGCAAATAAACCATCCTCTTTTTTTATAAATGAAGAAACTGAGTCTCAAAGAGGTTAAGTGATTTGCCTATGGTCACATAGATTGTATGTGACAGAGAAAGGATTCAAATCCAGGCCTCCTTTTTCCAAATCCAAAATATACACACATACATACACACACACACACACACACACACACACACACACATATATATATATATACACACATATATGTATACATACACACACATATATACGTATGTACACATGTATATTATAACAATATGTTACAACACATTGTCTCAGAAATCAGAAACCAGGACAATTCCCTAACTGGTGAGGGAAGAGACAATGCAATACTCATTTCAACAGTAATGAATAAACAAACTTGCCAAACAAAGGTAACTCTCCTTCACAGATGGTTAGTCATATGACTAGCTCCCTGAAGGTAGGGGCCACCTCCATAAAATCAAAAACACTAAGAAGTACTCACCCAGCTTTGAGGAATACCGTTTTAAAATATGACGTCAATATTGAAGACTTCTCAATATCTTCACTCATGAACCAACTTACAAGTTGAGTTCAAATGTCTCCAAATGCTAGGACTGATCATCATAGTATTTAAGAGGGAAACTCAAGGTGACCTATTCTCCTTGATCACCATAACTAAAAAGCAGTAAGCACTGGGATATATAGAACAAGAGCTCAGGGGAACAAAAGGGACTGGAATCATCTGGGTCATCCAAGTTGGTTTATCAGATTCTCTGGTCCTAGATGTCACTCCAAATTAGTCAGTCAGAGAAAAATACAAGGTCTTCCAGGTATATTCAGCCATTCTCCAGTCAATATAACAATTATTCATATGCTTATATCTTAATATACTCTGTCTCTGTGTCAAAATAGTATAGCCTAGACATGTAATAAATATTTATTAAGTACCTGTTATGTGCAAAATCCTATGTTAAGTATTAGGGATGTAAATACAAAATTAAAATTAGTCCCTATACTTGGGGAGTTTGTATTCTATTGATTACAACATATTATATATAGAAGTAATTTCTCTGGACAACAGAAAACTAAGAAAAGTTCTCACCATCTTGAGACTGATGTGGATATAAGAACAAAACAGTTCTTTCATTTATTCAAAAAATATTTATTAAATGTTTTCTGTGTGCCAAGCACTAGAGATACAAAGACATAAACACAATTATTCCTGACTTCAAGGAGATTACATTCCCTCTCTATTTCTGCACTAAGGATAACACTGATGAACCCTTTGATCTCATGCACTATCATTCTCAATACATAACTATTAGGAGGCACCCTAGCTCTTTCACATTCTCACAAGCCAAGGAGATTTCTCCTAAGTTTATATCCAGCAGACATTCCTCCATCATTCCCCCTCCAAACAATTTTGCATTTTTTTTCAAATTAGAATCACAGAAGAAGAATATTTTTCCTCCTAAATAATAAACTGGTATTACATCTGGGTGTTCATTAAGGCCAAGAATAAAATTTTACAAAGGTATGAATTAAAACTAGGCTGAAATGCATAAAGTAGGCAAGTGACTGAAAAGAGTCTTTCTGTTTGTCTTTTTAGGCCTGCCTAATATCTTCAGAAACACCTAATAGCTTCAGAAAAAAATGGAGAAAGATTTGTGTTCTGTCTGCCTACAATAATTCTTTTGTTACAAGTAACTGCTATAATCTGTTGATCCATCTCTGTGTTACCAATTTAAATGAAGCTTGGCTGATTATCATGCAATATGCTTTATGTTCCAAATGTCTGTCTTTCAATACTAAAATATGTCTCTGGTTGAGACTAAATCATAGATAAATAAAGACCTTTAAAAGTTTCCTACTGACCAAATGTGTATTATTTATGGATGCAAATTACAAAGTTGGATTATACTAGCAATTATAATGGAGAATTGATAGTTCACTGTATTAGAAGGCCAGGTTAGAGTGAAAGTTAGAGAATATCAGCTTTATCAAATATTAAATATAGTTATCTATGGATGCTGAGGGAGATGAAACATTTTCTACTCATTTGACACCATTGCTAACTATTTTTTAGGGTAGCTAGTTTGCCTACTGCCAGATCAGTATTTATATTAATAAAAAATGAACCCATTGCTTGATGTGCCCAGTTTATGAAAATGGCCCACATTTCATCAATGAATACCATAATAGAAATGGGTGTGAGGAGCTTGCAAAGGAGTACAGTCTGAATTCTCCTAGTTCATCAGCATGCAATCCATGAAAACCAGACAAACCAGCAGCAATAGGTCAAAATTCCCAAAATAAATAAATTCCATTTTTCTTATCAGAATATTAATAATGGTTAGGGATTAAAATACCCTGTGACTTGAAGGAAATCAAAGAGAATGATATATTGGAAATCTGCTGTCCTACTACCCCTTTCTTTTCTAAAATTGCATATGTATGCCACACAAATAAGGCTCCTTTTGGCAGGGACAAGAGCTATTTTAATGAAAGTGCATTTGTTTGCAACCGTAAGTTGATATTTGAGTAAAAGAAAGTGGAATAGAAGAAAATTAATTATAACAGGGAAGAAGAGACTGCCAAAGCAAGAAGTGTAAATCTATTTCAGAAAAAAAAATACATTATGAAGAGTAAAGAAAACCATGAAGACAAGAAAATGGGAGAATTCATCAGTAACAAGGAACAACACAAATCATTCTATGGGATCTGACTCTAGAGACAAGTGGTCTGAGGGAGCAAAAAGTCCACAGCTCAGAATCACAGGACCTAGAGGTAGAATGAGACTCAAAGGTTACCTAGTTCACTCTCCACAATGTAGAGATGAGGACATTGTAAAGCCCAGAGAGGTTGTGACATGTCCACACAGAAAGTAATAGATGAAGGTTTCAAATTATGGTCTTCAGACTCCATATCCAATGTATGTTTGTTTGTTATCATCACTGTTGACAATTTTGTTTCTTTGCTTATTTTTTTCCTACTAAATTACTATTGGAGAGTAAATTTTATTTCAATTAGTTGCACCATACCTGGAGTCCACCCAGAATGTATCTGTAGTTCTCAACTAGAGGATCCAATGAAAATAGTCTAGAGAGTCTAAGAATAAAATGGGCTAAAAATGAAAATCCTAACTTAGGTTTTAATACATGTCAAGCATGATTCCATGACTAAACCCAGTACTCATAATTTACCTCTCTCTATCATTTGCATAATGAAATTTCTATAATCAAAACAAATTATATACTTTGCTCCTTGGGTAATGGCCTTCAGGAGCAAAGTGTTACCTCTGAGTCACAGTGAGGCATCAGAGAAGAAAATGATTGGAGGTTATTAATACATCAATAGATCCGTGATCACTTTGCTCACAATCTAGATTTAACCCATACTTGTCTTCATATCCTTTGTGCTTATTGTCTGCACTCATGATTCACAGAAGATCCCCCAAAATGCAGGGGGCCTTCCTTGAGACAGGGGTTCTTAGCCTGGGATTGCTAAACTTGGTCTCCTTAAAATATTTTTTATAACTGCATTTCAATATAACTGGTTTTCTTTGCAATCGTATGTTTGTTTGTGTGTTTGTTTTGATTTTTCATGCATGTATTATTCTGAGAAGGGTTTCCACAGGAAACTCCACAGGTTTCCCCAGACTGCCAAAAGGGTCCATGACACAAAAAGGGTTAAGAACACTTCTCACATCACATGGCTAACAATATAGCATTTGATTGTCTTATTTCTTATGCCTTCCTCTCTCTCACTACATGATAGGCCTGCCTCCTTTCCTGATCATACATTTCCTCAATCATTTTTGTCCTTCTTTTTGTGTCCAAGTCATTGCTATTCATGGTTGGCAGCCTAATTATGCCCACCATGTGTCTCTCCATTACCCTTTGGGTCATCCATAATTTTGATTCTTCAGAGATTATAGTGTTCCAAGGCAATTCAGCCACACAGAAACACCTGGAGGATAAAGCTATTAAAAACCTGTTTCCATGTCAAGGAACAGCTCAGGGTTACTGAAAATTAATTTTTAATCCCAAATGTAATCCCACCTGTTTGGTTCCTCCTATTCAGTTTAGAAGCCAATTCATTATTTATCTTCAATCTACTCCATACATATGAAGTACCATATACGATAGACTACCTCAACGGACTGCTAGTTGAACTGTATGTCATGATCTGAACAGCAAACATTCTCCAATAGTCCCCCCAGGCATATTTTTAGATCAAGTACTTTTCAATGATTGTGGATCTCACAAAAAAAGGTCACATAATATCCACAATCATTGAAAAGTATTTGATCTAAAAATATGCATAGGGGAAAAAACAATTGACGAATGTTTGCTGCTCAGATCATGACATACAGTTGTACCAGCAGTCCATTGAGGTAGTCCGTGATATATGGTACTCCATACATATGGAGTTCAAGCACAGGCCCATAAATTATTGTGTCATCAACATTCATATACTTTCAAAGTTGCATCATGAATTTAGATTATTCTGTCAAACAAAGAGAACCTTTGCAAAGCCAGAGAGAGAGAGAGAGAGAGAGAGAGAGAGAGAGAGAGAGAGTCACTCAGTAATGGGGAAGATGGAGACTAGCACACATCACAATATTCTTTGAAAATTAGCATATTAGAAGTACTTCACCATTTGTAGGCAATCTGTTTTCCATTTGGACTCTGGGCAAGATATCCACCATGACAATGTTAAGCACTTTTTGAAAGCAAAAAAGAAAGCATAGCATAGGGTATGGCACAAAGGATTCTAGGGTCAGGAAAACCTGAGTTTGAATGATGATCTAGATACTTGCAAATTACATGTCCCTTGGCAAGTCAGATTCCTCAACTGTAAAATGAGATAGTAGCAGCATCCACCTCACAGTATTGTTGTGACAATCACATGAATTAATACAAAGTACTTTGAAACCTTATAATGTTAATTATCATCATTGGTTGGGTATTATTAGACTTGTTTTGGCCATTGCCTAATATAGATCATCAGAAGACAATTTAATGCAGTTTTCTGTATGGTCCTAAGTGCCAGTCTGACATCACCAATTTCCTCTTGGGTATTACCACCAGAGAGTAGAGCAGGCATCTCCAAAGCAATTATATCCAAAACAAAACTCATTATCCTTTACCCAAATCTATCCTTCCTCCAAACCTCTGTTTCTATTGAGAGCACCATTATTCTTCGTCACCAAAGTGTACAAACTTAGAGTCATCCTCTATTTTCCCTCTCTCTCCCCTCCACGTCCAGTAGATGGCCAAATTTGACCAGTGTCTACCTCCACAACATCTCTGGCATCCATTCCCTTCTCTCCACTCACACAGACACCATCATGATTCAGGCTTTCATTAGCTGTCACCCAACTGTTGGAACAGCCTCCTAACTGAACTCCTGAATTCCAGCTTTTGTACTTCCCAATTCATACTCCACAGAGATACCAAAATAATCCTCCTAAAACACAAATCTTACCATGCCACTTTTCTGTTCAATAATCTTCAGTGATTCCCTGTTGCTTAAAGGAAAAAAAAATATAAATTTCCCAGTTTGGCATGTAAAGGCCCTTGCAATATGGCTGTCTTTCCAGTCTTATCATATATTATTCCTCTTCATATACTCTACATCCTAGTCAAACTGATGTATTTGCTACTCCCTATACTAGTGCTACATTTCCTGACCCTATGCTTTTGCATAGCTTATCCGTTATGCTTGGAATACATTCTTTCTTCAATTAACCTTTTAGAGTCCCTAGCTTCTTTTAAGGCTCATTGTTCATGCCAGTCTTACCTAATCTGATAACTTTTCAATGCACATTCTCTCCTCAAATTACCATATGTGTCCTTATGTGGTTACAAGTTGTTTCTACCCAGTAGAAGGTAAGCTCCTTGAGGGAAAGAGCTATATTTTTCTTTTTGTATATATTCCCAGCATGGGGTCTTGTATGTATTATGTATTGAATATAATGGTCATTGGATTGGTTTTATCAAGGAATTTTACAGGCTCTTAATCCACCTTGTTGTTGGTAGATAGCCATTCAGGCTTCCTTTTTCCCTACTAAGTCAATGTTATTCAGCAAAATGAGTGCTGGAGTTGGTATCAGAGGTACTGTGCTCAAATCCTGCTCATCATTTATTACCTGTATGACTTTGGGCAAATGACTAACTTCTCTGTGACCTGATTCCTAATGTGCAAAATAAGAATATTGTATTTGATGGCCTTTAAAGACTCTTTCAATTTAAATCTATGTTTTCATAAATTAAATTTTTATATTAACAATAAACACAATGGAATCTTGGCCTCTCCATTCCTTTTACTCAGTTGTATAACTGGGAAGTTGTTATATGCTTTAATAGATTGCTTGTTAAAGAAAGCCTGCCTACTCCTTTCACCCATTTTCATCGGAAAGATATTATAGGATACTTTTATATATTAATATGTCCCAACACTTTGCATTCTATATTTCTGTTTCTGTTTATATTATATTTTAGCCCTGCTTTGCTTGTAATTATATTGATAATATCATTGAGGACAAAGATCATGCCATCTCTTTCCACTGCAACTTGACCATGCCCCAAGTACACAATCAAGTTCATTGCTCAACAGTAGAGCTGGAAAGTACCTTAGAGACCAACTATGGCAACCTCCTAATTTTACAAATGAGGAAACTAGGTCCCAGAAAGGAGTTGACTTGCATAGGACTCAAATTCAGATCTTTTGACTCCAAGTTCACCACTGCATTAATTTGAAACTCTAAAGAGAGAGGTCATCGGTCGATTGACAGACTTGTTTTGACGTTATTTTCATGGGGAATCAATAAAACATAAAATCTCTGCATTTCAATGAAAAGTACCAGTGGGTAAAACATTGAGTGTTACTATTATTAAATATTTCCTTTCTAGGAATTTACCAGAAAATGTACAGGACCCTTGCTCCCTGTCTACTTGCACATCAAGATCCCTGTCTGTAACATGCTGGTCTCCAGGGCATGGTCACCGAAGTCAAAGGTGACCTTCTATTACTACTTAGTGAAGTCTAGGGACACAGACCTCCCAGATGATGGGGCAATGAGCAAGGCTCAAGATGCTTCAGCAAATATTTACTTCTTGAGTCAATAGATTTTTGTATTCATCTCAACAAGAATCAATATCAGCTGATTTCCCCAAAGTTCCAAAGGGGATAGTTTCTCAGATTGAATGTTCACCTCTCTGACTTTCTCACAAATGTAAAAAATCTGCTGCATGAAATTATGGCCTTGATTCCACACTGGAGCAAACTGCTGGAACAATATATTACCTCTTAAACACATCAGCTAAGAACAGAATCACAAGCACAGTACAGTAAAGGATCATGTGCACGGAATTGTAAATCCTAGAAAATGAGATTTTAAGCAAGTATATTTGTGTTACTTCTTGAGAATTACATCTATCCTAGTGAGACAAGGTCTATAGGGTTTGATGTCAGTCAATAAGTATTTATTAATGCTTACTTTGTGCCAGGCACTGTGCTAAGTGCTAGGGATACAAAGAAAGGCAAAAAAACTCAACTCTCCATATTCAAGGAGTTCACATTCGAATAGGAGAAAGAACTTTTTTTAAAGTGTACCTACTAGGAAGAAAGGAGGGAAGAAGGGAGGGAATAAGTATCTATATGGTGCCTATTATGTGCCAGCCATTATGATAAGAAATTTTACAAACATTATCTTATTTGATCCTTATAAGAACCCAGTAAGTAGGTGCTATTATTATCTCCACTTTACAGTTGAGGAAACTGAGGCAGATTTACCGAAGGTCAGAAAGCCAGTAAATTTCTGAGGCCAGATTTGAACTCATTTTGCAGACTTCAGGCCCAATACTTTCTCCATTGTACCACCTCACTGGCTCTAATATTATACATGCAATATAAATAGGAAGTAATCTCAGAGGGAAAGAAATGAGTGTAAAGAGTGTATAATAAGTGAAAATTAAAAAATTAAAATGTTAAAAAAATGTAAATTTTTAAAAAGAGTTTTTGGAAAGTTTTTAAAAAAGTTTAAGATAAGTGTAAAGGGAATTAGGAAAAGCTTCCTAAAGATCAGTTTTGAGTTGAGACTTGAAATAAACCAGGAAAGCCAGAAGGAAAAGGTGAGGAAGGAACGTACTGCAGGCATAGGGGATAGCCAGGTGAAAGACGCAGAGTAGGAAGATGAAATATTACATGTGAGAAAGAACAAGAAGACCAATGTTACTGAATCATCAAGTATGTGGAGAGGATTAAGGTATAAGTAGTTTGAAAAATTAGGAAGCGACCTGATTGTGAAGGTCTTCTGAAGGCCAAATGGACAATTAAATATTTGATACTGGAGATAATGAGGAGCCAATGGAATTTATTGAGTTGGAGAATGAAACAGTCACACCTATATTTTAACAGAAATTTCTTTTGCAGCTAGGCTGAAGATGGATTGAAATGAAGAGAGACTTAAGACAGGGAGATGAATCAGAAGGCTATTATAATAGCTCAGGCATAAAGTTATAAGAGCCTACACCATGTTCATGACTGTATAAGTCAAGGAACTAGGATGGGGATGTTGTTACAAAGGAAGAAATAACAAGACTTAGCAACAGATTAGATTTCAGAGATTGAGGAGTCAAGGATAACACCAAGATCACAACTGTCAAACTACACAAAAATAGGTCAAAGGAAATTAAAGAAAATAAAATCCTGCAATATAATTCAGTTGTAAACCTATAGGAAGATGTTTCAGAGTCTGTGTAGTATAATGGTGACTACAACTGCATACATACCAATTTTTATTTTATCTGAATCTATCCCAACCAACACTGAGGCTGGGAGGGGAATGAAAGGAAAGGTGGTAAATATAGGAGCACAATGGTAGAAATTGCCATTGATAAGAAGAATTAGGAAGAAGTCCAAAAAATCATGGTGGAAGAATGAATGAAAAAAAAGTTTATTAAAGGCTTATTATATTCTAGGAACTGTCTTGTGTTGGAGATACAAATACAAGCAAGCAATAAAGTCCTTGCCCTCAAGAAGATTTTTTGTTGTTGTCCAATTATTTTCAATCATATTCAACTTTTCCTGATTCCATTTGGGGTTTTCTTGGCAAAGATACTGGAGTGGTTCACCATTTTCTTCTCTAGTTCATTTTACAGATGTGGAAACTGGCAGGGCTAAATGCCTTTGAAGCAAACAGGGCTAAATGACTTTGACCAGGGTCACATAGATAGGAAATGTCTGAGGCCAGATTTGAACTCAGGAAAATGAGTCTTCCCAACTCCAGGGTCAGCCATTCTATCCATTGCACCACATATCTGGCCTTCTTTAATAAAAGGTGTGTATACACACGTACACACATGTATGTATATGTGTATATACATATTATATGAGTGTATATGTATGTATATATAGATAACCATGCCTACCCATATATATATATATTCATGCTTATACATGTTTGTGTATGTATATGTATATATGTATGTGTATATATAGGTATATATATACATACATATATATGTATATATATTTGTATGTGTGTAAACACCCTAGAGAAAAGGAGACTTGCAGGGTGATGAAAGTGGTCAAGCATCAGAGGAACAATCTCAAAGAAGGATTGAACTTGCTTTGATTGACTGTAGAGGGCACTATTAGGGGCTATGGGTTTAGTTGCAAAGAATCAGGTCTTAGCCTGATGCCAAGAAAATTTCCCTAATAAGTAGAGCTATCCAAAAATGAAATAGGGCAACTCAAAAGAGATTGTAGTACCTTTCGTTAGCCATGGTAACACATCAAAAAAGAAAAGAAAAAAGAAAAAAGGGAAAGGGTAAGGCAAGACAAGGCAAGGAAAGCAAGAGAGAGAAAGAATTTGGCCTTTTTCCATGTCAGAAGTCATTGAAACAGAGTACTTGAAAAGGCGAAGAATGTGATATACCCCTGAGTTTTTAGACTATTTATTAACTTTAATTGATACTGTAAATGTGAGATCTTTGTCCAGAGATCAGCAAGTAGATCTACTGTTACAGGAACTGAATTGTATCAATCTTGGCATTCTCAATGTAAATGGAACCAGAAGTCACAAGGAAATTATAGCTATGTGAAATGGTTTTCACTGGGTCTTTGTGGAGAGGAAAATAAAGAATTAGAAGAAATGGATTTATCATGTGACCAAGGGCAACAAGAAAGATTATTTCAGGGAACTTTGTTTTCTGTCATACTGAAATGCTTATATTTGCAAATAGACAAGCATGAAAATACCTGAAAATTATGTGACAGAATGTCTTATAGGAAATGAGGAATTAGACAAATTTCATGATGAACTCAATCAGAAAGATCCTCAAGATTGTGTTAAAATACACTTTAAGGCTTGGTGACGTCACTTCAAAGGTAAAAACAAAGTGGGTAAGAGAGTGAACATCATATTGGAAAATACGGTTCAGGAGTAAGAAATGAGAGAGTTCAGGACTTTGCAGACCATACAGAAGGCTCATAAATCAACATAAATAATTTCTTCAAGAAAAGAGTTGAGATTAGGTACAAGTTGAGACAAACTGGACATGGTAAATATCAAATAACATCATTAACAATGAAATAGTTTATATTTTAATAGACAAGAAATTGCTGGCTGAAGATGGAGGAGTCATTTCCATATTAGCTATCTCATATGGCTAAACCACATTTTCTTAGAGCAAAGATAAAAGTTGATATCAAACTAGAAGAATAAAAATGAAATTGAAGCTGTGACATGCCCTGAAGGAAACTCCAATTCAAACTAAGTAAATGTTGATGCTGAAAGAGAGAGAGAGAGAGAGAGAGAGAGAGAGAGAGAGAGAGAGAGAGAGAGATGAATAAAGGAAAATACATCAACAAGATTATTATCAGTTACTAAGGAAGTTTAAATGATATAGATCAATCATCATAATGAAAAGACTAAGAGAGGCTAGAAACCAGCTCAGTTAGAACACATTTGTTCTCTTGCCAAGTGGAGATTTATGGCAGCCAAGATCAACAATGTTTTAGAATATAGACTCTTTTTTTAAGATATTGGGGAAGATTATTGTGGGTGACTGAGCAATATCATTTCACAAAAGTTACAAGCAGCGGTGGTGAAAATAAGCTTAAAGAAATCTTAGCAAAGACAAACTAAGCAAAGTCATAACCAAATTATTTAAGGACAAAGCTAAAAGGAAGATCACAAACAGATAAAAACTAAAAAGTCTGGAAAAATTCATAGAAAACTCTTCTCCTCAGGTATCTTTTTTGTCTTGGCCATTGACTAAAATATGAGTTGTTCTGTTCATCCCTCTAATTTTCTCATTTGGAGAAAGAAGGTTCCTCAATAGTCGATCTATCTTAGGCCATTGCTCTCTCAAGGAATCTTATTTATCATTGGAATTCCACTACTTCAGGAACTAACCCACTTCCCTGGCCATTGCCATGTTTATAACAGGAGAACAATCTAATAATGATAAATCCAGCCAACTACTTGTCATTACAGAAAGGGATTTTCATATTCATGATCTCACTCTACATAGAACATCTTAGGTACACTATGGTACACTGTGGCTGATATCTATGTCTCATATTCAAGAACTGACTCTGATATTGAAGGGAATGTGAACAAATAGCACATACGCTTGATTTTTTAGCATTACTACGCAAAGATGCCTAAAGTTCTAAGATAAGTATTCAAAAAGCCCTAATCAAGAATCTATATTTATTATTCTAGATAACCATTACAAAGTAAATAATTTGTGGCAGTCACCTCACAATGGTTCAGATTGCTCTCAAAGCTTCCCAAACTCATTTAGCCTGCCACCCCCTTTTCAAAAAAATTGCTCAGCACTGCCTCCCCCAAATCTAACATTTTTTTAAATTTGCATCACCCAAGGCTACTACCCCCTGTCATTCCAATGCCCCCCAGGTGGCATATTGCACACTTTGGGAACCTACGTCTCCTTTTCAAGCCTTTGCAGCAATAACTACAGCTCCTTGTCAGTTCTGTAAAACACAAAGTTTGCTTAATATTGTCATTTCTTACAAGAAATCAACTTTTATTTCAGTGGAATGCAAGAAATTTGGCAGCAAAATACTTATCCAAACTGCCACCAATAGTTGGTCACTGCCCTTATTCAGCGATCAGTCTAAAAAGATGATACTGACAGCTAAATATGCTAGCAAGTTGACTCTTGGACAGTGGCCAACAGGATGTGTAAGGTTCCTCCTAACTAAACATGTCACTCTCTTTGCATCAACAATTCAATTAAATTTCAACATTTATTAAATGCTTACTGTGAAGTTGCCACTGCGGATATAAAGATTAAAATGAAAACAAATAGTCTCTTCCTCAAGGAGCTTACATTTTAGAGGGTAAAGTAACATGTAAACAAATAAGTCTATATTCTACTTACAGGACAAGAGCATTAATGACTAGGAGGATCAGGACAGGTTTAAATCAGAGGTATGCCTTGAGCTAATATTTGAAAGAGGCTAAGGATTTTATAATAAGTAGGAGAGGTAAAGAAGGAATACATTCTGGACATGAGAGTTAGCCTGAACAAAGGTACTGAGGCAGGAGATGGGATCCTAAGGTAGAGGAATAGCAAGTAGGCCATCTGGCTGGAATACAGAGTTCATGAAGGGCAGGAATTAGAAATGTATGAAAAGGTTGGCTTGAACCAGATTTTGAAATCCAGCTTAGATGTTAAAAGGGAGGCCTTTTAGAAGCCGTTGTGGAGGGGCAGCTAAGTGGCACAGAATGCCAGCCCTGTAGTCAGGAAGACCTGAGTTCAAACCCAACCTCATATATTGACTAGCTGATTGCCCCAACCCAAAAAAAGTCATCGGGGAAAGTCATTGTAGGATGAAAACAAGTATTAGTCACTGAATTATAATATCCAAGTTCAGTAGGACCACAAATTCTTCTGATCCAAACTATACCTTGTTGTAACTCTTAGCTATACTACCAGCTATATCCATATAATTGTGAGCAATTTCTTATACCTGTTATAAATTTAGTTTCTTCATCTATTAAATGAGGATAGAAATGTTTACATTATCTACTACATGTAGTTGTGATGGTTTTTCCCCCTAAAGATAAAATTGTGTCATTCTTAATATTCTCATTAATTTTGATTATTTATATATTTCTGCATTTATAGCAATATATTATTCGTGCAATGATTATTTGTCTCAACCATTTACATTCATACTCATCTAAGGACTTATAGGACAAGCAAGGTCATATTCCTAATGCTTGTATGAATAGATCTACCCTTTGATCATTTTTAGCCAGAAAATAAAATCTTGGGCAGATACTTTAGAACTGAACCAAGATGGCTTCTTGTCATTGTAATTGGCTTCATATGGTTTATGATAATTATATCATGCCAAGTCCACAGTGGATATGAGTTAAACATGGCAGCACAACCTTAATTAACCACCAACACTTACTTTCCAGAGAAACTTTAGAAAACCAGAGTCATTAGAAGTATCTAGAGCCACCTTGTATTTTTTTCTTGCTGCACCTCTCACAAAAATTCAGTTGAGCTGCAGCATAAAAAATTCAATTCAATTAATTCAACAAGAATTTTTTAAGTGCTTACCATGGGCTAAGAATTAGGGAAAGAAACAAAGATCTTACATTCTACTGGGAGGAAACAACAGGAACACAGGAAATTAAATACAAAAAATACAAAGTAATTTCCAAGTGCACAAGCAAAGGCAGGGAAGGTAGGATCAAGATGGGCTCCCTGTAAGAAATGGCAAAGATGGTGTGTACCAAAATATCCTCTAGTATAACATAGGGATAATCTTACAGAAGGATCACTTCTTCCTATTTTCAAGGTTATGTCAGCTATAGAAGAGGAGGAATATTATCAAGTCAGAAGTTATCATAGTTTAGTAATAGGGTTTTTTGTGATTTTTTTTTAGTTCCTGTAGTTAAATGGTATAACAATTTTGGAGTGAGTTTAACCCCAAGGAGTTTTGGATAAATAAAATTTCTTGTGGAAAGCCTATTAATTTCCACTTGATTATTGCTATTCAACACAAGAGGTATGCAAGGGCACAGTAAAAAGGGAGAGAGTTGAAAAGTATTTACATGATTGAGTATATTATTTCTTCTTTTGGGGAGGTGGGCAATTGGGGTTAAGTGACTTGCCCAGGGTCACACAGCTAGTAAGTATTAATTGTTTGAAGCGGGATTTGAAATAAGGTCCTCCCAACTCCAGGGCCAGTGCTCTATTCACTGTGCCACCTAGCTGCCCCTGAGCATATTATTTCTTAAAGCAAAATGATTTTGTTTCAACATTTTATAATTTAAAAATATGTCATAGTTTCATTACAACTTTGAATTCCTTCTAATACCATATAAAGATATCTTAATGAACAATTTCAACTTCTTATGGTTCATAGGGAAAATATTCCATGAAATATTGAGCATTTGGGGGGATTAATTATTACGACTTGGTCTATGTCTTTTTTTTCGCCTCCCATTTCCAAAATTCAGGGATGGACAGGAAAGAACTTTAAGCCTCCACCAGGGGTGGGGAACCTGTTGCCTCAAGGCTACATCTGGCCCTCTAGGTCCTCAAGTGTGGCCCTTTGACTGAATCTAGTCATTTTTTTTCTTCTGTGAAGTTTGGATTTAGTCAAAGGACTGCACTCGAGGACCTAGAGGGCCAGATGTGGCCTCCCGGCTGCAGTTTCCCTAGCCCTACCCCAAGCCTTCCATGAAAAAATGATATAAAGAATTGCAATAGAAAAAAAGAATTATCATATGGAAAAAATAAAAATACACTGAAACAAGCTACCAACAGCTTTTTAGGTGAATATAAAACTCAACTTTAAAAAAATCCCTTCTGTGTAAACAGAAAGAGAAGGGGAACAGAGACGAGGGCAAGAAAGGAGAAAGGGAGAGTAGGGAGAAGAAGTGAAAGAAAAGGCAAAGAGGAGCAACTGAGGGTAAGAAGTTTTATTTCAGTCATTACAATTTTGTCACACAAAAACCTTGAGTAATAGTTTAGGGAAGTAGACATCATTGCATATTTCTGCTTAGAAAATAATGTTTTTAAAGTGCTTAGCATAGCACCTGGTACATAATATATACTTGAATAAATCCTTGTTCCCTTTCCTTCCCCTCAACAGAACAAAGTCATGATGTTAGAACTAATATTGTGTTCTCCAGTCGTAGGGAGTAAAATATTAAGGGGTAATAGACACACAGACATATACATTCATACACACGAACACATAGACTCACTCCTGCAATATCAGGTATCAATACATTATTCTGTAATGAGATTGAAAATTGTACCATTTTCAGCACACTGAAAAAGTAGCATATTTTGAAAAATAAGCTTGAAAAGCAGTAGTAATGCAAATTTTAAAATTAGATAAATATACCATATTAATATAACTCAAAGTAAAGTATTAGTTATGGTTTCTATAAAGGTAAATGGTCAATGTTTTATCAAGTGTTTGATGTTGATTTTATAATATGAGGAAAACTTCCTATTTGTTGAGTTTTCATTTTTAAATTTGTCTTTACTGTTATTTATCTATTTTATCAGGAAGATAAAAGATGATTAGCATCACTGCCTCACATAACGGTGACAAGTAGTTCAAAAAACAAGCCTGTGGAGTGTTTGTCATGAGAACCAACTGGCCCAGGTCATTACAACATCATTTGTAAACAAAGCCGAGAAAGCAATAAATAGAAGGAAAGTAGGACAAATGTTGAGATAATTTTTAATGTTCTATTTTTGCCAGAATCTATCTCTTTAGCATCCAATTCATTGTTTGAGGATGTGACAGGGACACCTAAAGGAAGTGAGAAAGCAAGGCTGGGCTAAAGGAAATTCTAACTGGAGATGGTCTAGTCTTAAGACAGTAAGGAAATTATTTCTAAGACATTTCAGAGGGAAAAATTCCCGAGGTAAGGCTCAGGTGATCTTTCTCTCTAAGAAAACAAGATGAGAGAGAAGATATCAAACCAATATCCACCCCATCAAGCTGTTTTCTTCTATCTATATAATCTCTATTAAAATAAACTAGGAACACACCAAAGGCATTCATGATGAAAACGTAAGATTGGAACAGACAGGCATTTGTAGACATCTTTCTACATCATCAGATCATATCTTCAGAGGAACAACTAAAAAACATATGGAGAAGGTATGACTCTTACTCTGTTGTAATGGCAAGCAAAATGGGACTTTATGCTGTTTTTTTTTTCCTTTTGGAGTGCTTCTCAGCACTAAGGCCATCAAGTGTCTTTGATTGAGTCTTGCCTTTCTTTGAATCAAGAGTCTTTGATTGAATCAAGAGTCTTTGACTGGAAACAGTATATATACTCCGAGGTCAGCATTTTGCTTTGGGGCTCACTCATTGGAAAACTATTCATGTGATTTGGCCAGATGGGACTCTGGGTAGCCATTGAGAAGCCCCTCCTGCTTTGAAAACCCAGATTTTGGTGCTTCTCTCTCTGGTAACTATGTATGTATTGCTATGGACAGAAAGAAGCCTGTCTGTTGATTTGTGTTATTTTCTCTGTTTGTAATTTCTGTTTGTATTTGCTCTGAAGTTCAGGGTACTGACTTTTTCCCCTGAACTAAGTGAATGATATATGTATGCTTAATTAAATCGAGATTGTTAACCCCTTAAAGTTGCTTTCCTTTAGAAAAGCAGATCAAAGAACCTGTGCTAGCAAACCTCCTGTGTGCTGGTGTTATTGGCCTTATACCTCCACAGTAGCTGCAAGTAACACTGTTGTTACATGTGTATATCATTTTTTGAATTTTAAAAATTGATTAGAAAAGCCTTTGTTGAGAACAAACACCCAGGCAAGATGGTGGCTGGAAAGCAGGGACTAGCATGAGCTCCATACCGAGTCCCTCCAAAAACCTATAAAAAATGGCTCTGAACCAATTCTAGAACTGCAGAACCCACAAAACAGCAGAGGGAAGCAGGGCTCCAGCCCAGGACAGCCTGGATGGTCTCTGGGTGAGGTCTATCCCACACAGAGCTGGGAGCTGGGAGCTGGGAACGGAGTGGAGCAGAGCCCAGCCTGAGCAGCATGGACCATCTCGACCAGAAGCCGGGTGGAGGGGGCCCTAGCGCCCTGAATCAGTGAGCTGCGGCAGTTACCAGTTACTCCTCAACCCACAAACACCAAAGACTGCAGAGAAGGTTAGTGGGAAAACCTGCAGGAGTGGAAGGAGTTCACGGTTCGGCTTCCAGCCCCAGGGGCAGCGGAGGTGGGGCAGCTACAGCTGCTGCAGCTTCTGGCCCCAGGCCCACCTGGTGGGAGGATTTAAGTGGTGAATCAGAGCAGGAGTGCACAGCCTACTGAAGATCTAAGCCCAGTTCGGGTTGGGGGTTCTTGGGGAAGGAGTAGTGCTGGTGTGACAGAGCTGGCACCTCCCCACCCCCCCAAACGTGGAACATAGAACTCGTTAGTCTACAAGCAGTCATACCCCACTGAAAAACTCAAGGGTCAAGTTAGTTGGTTGGGAATATGGCCAGGCAGCGAAAACACACCCAGATTCAGTCTCAGACTTTGGATTCTTTCTTTGGTGACAAAGAAGACCAAAACATACAGCCTAAAGAAGACAACAAAGTCATAGAGCCTACAACCAAAGCCTCCAAGAAAAACATGAACTGGTCCCAGGCCATGGAAGAGCTCAAAAAGGATTTGGAAAAGCAAGTTAGAGAAGTAGAGGAAAAATTGGGAAGAGAAATGAGAAGGATGCGAGAAAACCATGAAAAACAAGTCAATGACTTGCTAAAGGATACCCCAAAAAAATACTGAACAATACACTGAAGAAAACAACACCTTAAAAAATAAATTAACTCAAATGGCAAAAGAGCTCCAAAAAGCCAACGAGGAGAAGAACGCCTTGAAAGGCAGAATTAGCCAAATGGAAAAGGAGGTCCAAAAGACCACTGAAGAAAATACTACTTTAAAAATTAGATTGGAGCAAGTGGAAGCTAGTGACTTTACGAGAAATCAAGATATTATAAAACAGAAACAAAGGAATGAAAAAATGGAAGACAATGTGAAATATCTCATTGGAAAAACCACTGACTTAGAGAACAGATCCAGGAGAGATAATTTAAAAATTATTGGATTACCTGAAAGCCATGATCAAAAAAAGAGCCTAGATATCATCTTTCAAGAAATAATCAAAGAGAACTGCCCTGATATTCAAGAGCCACAGGGCAAAATAGAAATTGAAAGAATCCATCGACCACCTCCTCAAATAGATCCCAAAAAGAAATCTCCTAGGAATATTGTGGCCAAATTCCAGAGCTCCCAGATCAAGGAGAAAATACTACAAAAGCAGCCAGAAAGAACCAATTTGAGTATTGTGGAAATCCAATCAGAATAACCCAAGATCTGGCAGCTGCTACATTAAGAGATCGAAGGGCTTGGAATGCGATATTCCGGAGGTCAATGGAGCTAGGATTAAAACCTAGAATCACCTACCCAGCAAAACTGAGTATCATGCTCCAAGGCAAAATATGGATTTTCAATAAAATAGAGGACTTTCTCAGTGAAAAGACCAGAACTGAATAGAAAATTTGACTTTCCAACACAAGATTCAAGAGAAGCATGAAAAGGTAATCAAGAAACAGAAATTGCAAGGGACTTACTAAAGTTGAATTGTTTTGTTTACATTCCTACATGGAAAGATGACATGTATGAATCATGAGACCTCAGTATTAGGGTAGCTGAAGGGAATATGCATATATATATATACATATATATATATATATATATGTTTGTGTATATATATAAGTGAATGTGTATGTATGTATATATCTGTGTGTGTGTATATATGTGTGTATATATATGTGTGTATATATGTGTGTGTATATATGTGTGTAAATATATATATATATATATATATATAAGAGAGAGAGAGCAGACACAAGGTGAATTGAAGATGAAGGGAAGATATCTAAAAGAAATAAAATCAAATTAAGGGATGAGAGAGCAACATACTGAGAGAGGGAGATAGGGAGAGACAGAATGGGGTGGATTATCTCACATAAAGGTGGCAAGAGGAAGCAGTTCTCTGGGAGGAGGGGAGAGGACAGGTGAGGGGGGAATGAGTGAACCTTGCTCTCATCAGATTTGGCCTGAGGAGGGAATACCATACATACTCAATTGGGTATCTTACCCCACAGGAAAGAAGACGGAGGAAGATAAAAAAAATAAAAGGCAGGGGATGATGGAAGGGAGGGCAGATGGGGGTGGAGGTAATCAAAAACAAACACTTTGGAAAGGGGACAAGATCAAGGGAGAAAATTCGATAAAGCGAGATGGGTTGGGAAGGAGCAAAATATAATTAGTCTTTCACAACATGAGTATTGTGGAAGGGTTATACATAATGATACACATGTGGCCTATGTTGAATTGCTTGACTTCTTAGGGAGGGTGGGTGAGAAGGGAAGAGGGGAGAGAATTTGGAACTCAAAGTTTTAGAAACAGATGTTGAAAAACAAAAAAAAAAGTTTTTGCATGCAACTAGAAAATAAGATATGCAGGCAATGGGGTGTAGAAATTTATCTTGCCCTACAAGAAAGGAAGGGAAAAGGGGATGGGGGGGGGTTGATAGAGGGGAGGGCTGACTGGGGAACAGGGCAACCAGAATATATGCCATCTTGGAGTGGAGGGGAGTGTAGAAATGGGGAGAAAATTTGTAATTCAAACTGTTGTGAAAATCAATGCTGAAAACTAAATATATGTTAAATAAATAAATTTAAATTTTAAAAAAAGCCTTTGTTAGAACATACATCTTTAAAGGCTCTCCTCAAACAAGGTATCTCCAAAACATATATTAAAATTGAATTATAGGTGGATGACCAGAGTGCTCTACTGGTCCTCTGAAGCTTAGGGAAGAGAGGAAGGCTTTGAGTATATTGGGCAGGTTCTATCTGGAGAACTTTTTTGAGGACATGGATGAGAGACACAAATGATGAGCAGGCATGGATGGATCCTTATCTTCACGGTTAGATGAAATCTCTAAATAATGAGATTACAGATCCCTTTAATCTGTGAGTATCAAATTAGGGTCCCCAGACAGACCATACACATGGGTTTTCCCTTTGTCTCAAAGAGGTCTATACCAAGTAGATTTGCATTTGAGATGCCTGTGGTGCTCTACTTCCTGGTAAGTCATCATGTTCAATAACAATAAAAAATATCCTTTACTTCATGTTTTAAAGTTTGCAAATTGACTTAGATATGTTGTCTCATTTGATCCACCCAACATGGTAAGCTAGGTGCTATCATGATTGCCAATTTAAAGATAGGGAAACTAAAACAGAGACATTGTGGGATTTGTCCATGATTGTTAATGTTCTCAATCATACCTCCTGAAATTATTTTGTGTTCACTTTTCATATTTATTAATCTCTCTCCCTCTTTCTCTCTCTCTCATGCTCTCTTGCCTTTTCTTGCACTCTCTTGCACCTTCTCTCTCTCACATTCCCTTACATTCTTCACTCTCACCAACTTACCAGCCCATATTCTCTTTCTGTCATGCAATTTTTGGATGACCACCTTTACTCTTCTGAGTTCCTATTCTGTTATATTTTTCAGCCTGCTAACATCCCCCATTATTGATATGTATGTGTGTGTATATACATATATACATGTATAGACATATATTCTACACAGACACATATACACATATGTGTGTATATCAATCAAGTCAATAAAGTATAATGGTTCCACTATCCTTGAAGGAGAAAAAGGCTTCTTATAATATTTTTTCCAAATGTTTTCCTTTTTTTCTATTAGTAGTCTTCTTTCCTTTAGAGGCACCTAGGTTGTACAGTGGATAGAGCACTGAGACTAGAGAAAGGAAGATTCAAGTTCAAATCTCATCTCAGATATTTAATCTGTATAAAACACTTACCCTCTACCTACTTCAGTTTCTTCAACTGTAAATAGAGATAATAATAGTACCCACCTCCCAGCACTGTTGTGAAGATCAAACAAGATAAGCATAATGCCTGGCACACAAGTGCTTGATAAATATTTTTCTTTCCTTCCTTCCTTCCTTCCATGTCTTTTGGATGACTTTCCATAGTTTATATTACTAAACTTTCCTTAGACTGCTTTTATCCTATCTTGTTTCTCTCCTCATTATGAAATGGCACTACTCATAATTGTCCACCATCCTTTTTCATAATATTTTACAAATGAGTTTCTATTCTAACCTAGTATTAACCTAGTGTTGGCAGCTCTCTCTCCCCATTTAGCAAGTCAAATGTTTGCTGACTAAGACACTTTCTGCGCTCTTTTGCCCACTTTGTTGTAGCAATTAATTTACTTTAGTTGACTACTGCATAAAGTTATTATAGTATTATTTATGTCATTTCCCTTTTCCATTCCCCATATTTTCCTTTAATAGATTGTTTAAAGCCACTAATGTCTTAATTGTAACATATTTTTTCACATTACTTTTCTTTTTATTTATCATAAATTCTGATCTTAGCTCTGATGAGTTAATGGTCTGACTGAGTACAGACGGCTGACTCACGGATAACTCACATCTATAATAAATATTTTCCTGTTAAAATTCAATTAATTTTATTCTTTGTTATTTGAGGCTCACTATTTCAAGCACCTAACAATTCTTTTTTCTGAACTGTCCATGATCTAGAGGAATGAGGTTTCTGCATAATCCACTAGTCTTTGGTTTATTTATTATTTATTCCAAACCATGATTTCCCATACATATCTCACTGCCCTCACTTCTTCCTATCTTTACTTTAAAGTGACCAAGTATCAGAATGTATGTTTATTTCACTGGGAGAATCTTGTCAAGCTTTTCATAGAATTGCTGTACCACTTAGGTCCCAGGAACTGATGTTTGTGCATAAGCTGCAATTATTTTCATAATGATCTGCCTTGCAAAATTTATCATTAATACAGCATTACAGGATAGCCAAATGTCCCATGAAGTAATCTTTCTTGTAGCTTTGGGGCATATGATAAAACCTACTCCAATGATTCATTTCTTTGTTTCTCCAAAATACTTTCTTCTGCTTTTATTTATCATAAGAATGTCAAGATCATATGACTCAGCTCCCCCATCGATATGTCTAGTCATTGATCATTGGATGAGGATTTCACATTCAGAGTAGCAAAAGTGAAATTAAAAGGTTTTTTTAATCTAAAAATGAAGTGATTCTTAGTACCTTCTAACACTTTTCCTGTCACTCAGCCACCACCATTGCAGTAGTAGAAGGGGAACACGTAAGACTAAGGGTCATTTCTTTTATATTTTTCTTTCCTTCCCATGGTGTATGGCCAAAAAACATTTCATCATCAGGTTCTAGCCTACTGGAGTTAAACCTTTCCATTAGCTATGCTGGTCTTTTGTGGGGGTGTGGAAAGCGAGGGGGGTGGGAATCTTGTTCTGTCATCAAGGCCATATTCTAAGCCTTTCCATCATGGAAGTACCTGCCAAAATTTAAATTCCACAGGTATAGTTTTCCAGAACAAAAAGTCAACTCCATACCATGCTGAGGTATGAGTATAGGACTTTTGTGGAAGTTGGTACTTCACATTTCCCCCATTAAAGTGTAGAAGAGAGGGAAAATATTCTCCAGAGTAATGTCAGTTACAGTAATGCCACAGATAATGAGTACAATAAGGCAACCATAATAGAGTATGCATTATGTAATCTCCCCATTGGAAATTTTTAATTGCACTTCACCTTTCTACAATAGACTTTGTTTTTCTTTTACAGGTGATCAATTATATGTGAGATTTTTCTGTCATGAACCTAACTTATTTTACTATCAAAAGGCAATATGGCATATGGAATAGAGAGCAGACCTTGAAGCCAGGAATAGCCGGGTTTAAGCCTCACCTCAGATGCATCCTGATTGTCTGAACCTGTGTAAATTACTCCAGGCAGCTTGCTAAGACTAGAAGTTACAGAGAAGATATTGATTTGCCTAGATAAAGAATGTCCTTATCTGGAGAGTTCCCTGTAAGTTTGAAATCACAGGAATAGGTCTTGCCCATTTCACAACAAACAGGAAAGTAGTGGTTACTCATTCTTGGAATCCTTCAAGAGGAAATGGATTGAAGAAATACATGGAAATACTTGCATAAAATAATAACGAAAAGTGAAATAGAAGAGTGTGCATAGTTGCAGCAATATTTTTCTAAGAATAACTTTGAACAAGTCATTTTGAGTATTATAAATACTCAAATCAATTACAAAGGAGCTATGAAGGAAGATGAAGAGAAAGAATTGATAAATAGAAGTATGTATAGTATGGCTGCATATATATATATATATGTATTATATTTATATATATATATGTGTGTGTGTGTGTGTGTGTGTGTGTGTGTGTGTCTAATGATAGCCATCTCTAGAGAGGGTAAAGGGAATAGAAAAAATATGCAAAACAGAGAACAAAAGAAAACTTAGAAGGAAGCACAGAAAAGCAGTGTAGCTTTAAAAACAATGTCTAGTATTTATTAAAAAGTTTTTCAAAAAAGCAAACAGTGTGAAATGGAAATTCATGGTTTTATATTGAAGCCTCTTTTTATGAAGTGCTATGTACATGGGAAAGCTCTTTTTTGTCTTTTTGTATTTAAGTTCAAAATGAATATAAAAGAGGGAGAGGGAAAGGGAGAGAGGGAGAGGGAGAGGAAATGGATAAACTGCTTATTGAGCATGTTGTAGATAGTATTCTTGTTCAAGTAAGGATTGAACTAGGTGACCTTTGAGGTCCCTTACAACTGAGATTCTATGATAAACTAACTCATTTTTATGTATCAGTATCACTGCAGTTAATCAACAAGCATCTAGCTGTCTCTGGGAGGAAAAATAGAGAGTATAAGGGCATAAGATCTGGAAAGGAATGATGGGAGGAATTCAAATTGTGCCATATTTAGACCTAAATTTTATGCCCCGCCCCCAACCTACTATGTGCCAGATGCTATACTAAGCTCTGAGGATGTAAAGAATGGCAAAAAAAAGCCCATGCTCTCAAGGAGTTCACAATCTAGTGGAAGAGACAACATGCAAACAACTATATACAAACCAGATACATACAGGACAGATCAAAGACAATCACTAAGGGAAGGCCCTGGCAATGAGAGGAATCAAGGTGGACTTCTTGCAGAAGCTAGGATTTTAGCTGGGACTGAAAATGGAAACAGACACACAGATATATATAGTGCAATGTGGGTATAAAAAGTATCAATACTGTCATTTAATTTTTTTTTAAAAAAGGAAACTTTATGAGTGACTTGACTAAATTACACAGGTAGTAAAGAACAGAACAAGATTTGAATCAGTACCCCATGAAATCAAGTCCAATCCTCTTTCTACTATATTGCACTACCTCTTCTGTGCATAGGGTTATATGGAATTATGTAGAAATTACAAATTCATATTTTAGACAATCAGGGTTAAGTGACTTGCCCAGGGTCACATAGCTAATAAGTGCCTGAGGTCAAATTTGAACTCAGGTCCTCCTGACTCCAGGGCCAGTGCTCTATCTGCTGCACCACCTAGCTACCCCAACACTTCAAAATCTTTATAAGGGATCCATGTTACAACAAAGACAGTAGTGTGGTTTCTGGCAGGTAAGGCTGCCCAGCCACAAGACAAATTACCTGTTACAAGGTCAAGAGCAAAATTTTTGCTAAATTGTACTCTGATTAAACTACATCAGGAATATTCTGTACACTTTGGCAGGAGACTGATAGTCTGGGATGCTTTTAGAAGAGAATCGCCAGGATGTAGAAGGGCCTAGACCTCAGGGCCTAGAGCTCATATAAACTCCACTTGATGAAACTTGGAGTACTTAGCCTGAAGGAAAGAAGATTTTTAGGGGTGCGAGGAGATAGAGAATGATAGTTGGTTTTCGAGTAATTGAAGAGTTGCTTTGTAAGAGAGGGATTAGATTTGTTCTGTTTTGGTCTAGAAAGCAGACCTAGGAGCAATGGCTTCAAATTTCAAAGAATCAGATTTTGATTCAATATTAGTATAAAAAAGAGCATTCTGGTACCTTTCTAGCATTATGATGCTTCTCTATAGATTCATTTGCTCTTTCTTCTGGGTTGCACGGCATGTGGAGGAGGTGGAAATCTGAGTAGACAAGCATGTAGAAGTAGGTTTTTTTTTTTGAAATGAACAATGGGAAGATAGAGAAGAGAAAAAAATGTTAAAGACCACATGGTGCTAGCCAAAAGTGTGAGAAAATGAGGCAAAGTCAAAAGCAGCCAAGATATTCTCTTTTCTCTTGCTTGAGGACAATGATGTTATGAGATATTGGAAGATACAAAACTGAAAAAGAAGGTAATGGCCACTAAGAGCTAGAAGATGCATCCTAGCTATGCCTTTTCTTGATTATCTTGAAGGGAACTTTTACTTTCCCCTTTTCAAGTAGCAACAGCTTCTAAATCCATATCTCACCAGTATCTGTTTGGTGACACGAAGTAAATCTTGATTTTATTCAGAGATCTATGAGGCAAATAATGTAAGCATGAGGCCATTTTGGGTTGTGTGAAAATTCAAAGATGCTGTATCTGTTAGCCGTCTGGGACCAATGGTGTAATGTTTTTGGATATGATGATGATGATGATGACGACAATGACCACTAGCATTTATATAGTAATTTAAGTTTCAAAAAGGACTTTACATATATTATTTCATTTGATCAATGACACGATGCCACTTCAAGACACCTGAGTTTGATGCACTTTAGTCTATCAGTGCCTGCTGCTACCTGATACCATCAAGCTGCTCTTAATTCAATTAAACTGTTTTGCTTTGCTACAATATGAGGTTTAAACAACTTGCAAACAGCTGGATCTCAGAGGAAAGAGTTCTCCACGACATGCCCAGAGTCACATGGATAGTATGTGTTAATTCCTATTTCCCTGACTCCATGCTCAGTGGTCTAGTACCTTGAAATATCCCATGGAGGTAGGTACTATCATTATCCTTATGTTAGTAGTGAAGAAACTGAGACAGATATATGTTAAACAACATGCCCAGAGTCACATGGATAGTATGTGTTAAGTCCTATCTCCCTGACTCCATGCTCAGTGATCTATTACCTTGAATGTGGGCAGTGGATTCAGTCTCAGAAGTATCAGTGATGCAATGCTGAAGAATCTACAGTCTACAGTCCCCTCATGCCTGGCACATAAGGACAAAGTTCATAACCATTTGAGTTATCCAAAAACAAGAACAGGCTTCTCCTGTGGAGTTAATGGTTTTTTTCCTCACTAGAGTTCATTGGACAAAGACTGAAGGAGAGAAGCTCGGGGATGCTGTGAAAAAGATTATCTGTCAGGTAAAAGGCAGATTTAGATCCCTTTGGAGATCCCTTCCAACTCTGAAATTCTGTGATTTTGTGAAGAGTGCAAATCTTGGCAGTTACTATGACAATACATTTTCTTCCAAACCAGCATCTCAGGCAAAAAGGTTCAGAAGATGATGGAGAGGTGGGGGAGGGCACAAGGACAGGAGAGAGAGAAAGTTCCACTGGCAAAATAGAGAGATGGGTAGTTGAAATGGCATGAAATTCACACTCATAAAACTTGCATTTGGGGTGACTTTAGCTGCATTGAAGGTTTGGGAGCATTAGAATGTAAAACTGAACATACTATAAAATGGAAAAAAAAAGTCCAAATTGTGGATTAAAATGTTATTCTTCCCTCTAAGACACTACATCAAAGAAGCCAGCTGCTCTCTGCCCTACCAGGGAAGATGATAATTATTTCTAATGGCTTGTAAACAGCAGGGCTAGTATTTGTTAAGTAAAATACCATAGCCGTTTGTCTTGTGTTCACTTGAAAAAGGGTCTGAGCTGGAAAAGAAAAAGAGGGATAAATAAAGTTGCAAGATTAGGAAATCAAGTTTTAGCTGTTGTTGTCCAAAGTAAAGGCCAAAAAAAGTCCACCCTTCCTCTTTGGCCTTGGGTTGCTGACAGTAAAACTATTTCTACTTCATTCAAAGAAAAATCCCCAGTTAAGTGGGGTCAGGAGAGCCAGAAAGGAAAGGGAGAAAAAAAACCAACCTTTTTATTAAGCACCTACTATGTTCCAAACACTGTGCTAAGCACTTTTACAAGTATTATTCACTTGATCCTTGAAATATCCCATGGAGGTAGGTACTATCATTATCCTTATGTTAGTAGTGAAGAAACTGAGACAGATATATGTTAAACGACATGCCCAGAGTCACATGGATAGTATGTGTTAAGTCCTGTCTCCCTGACTCCATACTCAGTGGTCTATCCACTATACCATCTAGCTGTCTCTGGGAGGAAAAACAGAGGGTATGAGGGCATAAGAACCGGAAGGGAATGATGGGAGGAATTCAAATTGTGCCATATTTAGACCCAAATTTTGTGCCTCCCACACACACACATTTTCCTCCTTTCTCCCTTGTTTTGTGCCTCTATTCTTAATCTCTCATTCTATACTGTTTTCACCTATTTCCCCATTTCTTCTGTTACTTGTATTATTCAATTCAGTTTGCAGAATGGTGGAAGAGAGAAGTCAAGCAGAGGGTGTGAGAAAATTAGACACATAAAGTTAGAATCAACCAAAACTCCCTCTTTCCTCTTATTTAAGGTCGTATAGAATTTCTCCTACTGTCGTGAAGAGTACCTAATGGTTGGGATGTGCTACAATGTAGGACCTGCAGCCTGGAATCCTTAGATTCACCCCAGGTGTATCCCGGAAGCTTTGAATCTATAAATGGGACCTGGAAACATTTTAATCTCCCTGGGATCATCTGGACTACTAGTGCTATGAAACAAAAGAAACACTTTCTGATTGGGACTCAAGCTTCTGCATTATAAGAACCAGACAGGGATAGAGAAATGGAAATCCTTTGTTGGGAAACTTGCCTATAGGAATAAGCACTTAGTTGAATTCTAGCTAGAACTGATCTTCTTACCTTGTTAAAGAGACAAAAGATAGTCCCTGTCCTTAAGGAGTTTATAATCTAATAGAGGAGCTTACAATCTAATGGATAATTGCTATGAAGCAAAATTACAGCACTTTATCTTCCCAAAATAATAAAATTTCAATTTTAGTAAGCACTTGCAAACAATGCTTCTGTCTAACCTCTTTGTTAGGACTCAAACAATTTATGTTTAAGTCCTGAGTACATAGGATAGAAAAGAAAACTTTACTTCTTTGAAGAAAAAAATTATAGCACCTAAAATCAATAAGTCCAGATATTAACTGAATATATTGATAATCCCTTTTCCAAAGACAAAGTTTTTACAGATCTGGGAAGCTCTGTGTTAAAACTAATTTTAACTCTAAGCAAAATCAAGTCTCCTTTGTATGCAATTTGCACCCCCGCTCCATCCAACTGTAAATGTGCTATCAAACCAATCAACAGGCATTTATTAAGTGACTATCAAAAGTAATGCATTAGTTAAATCAGGATGAAGTGACCTATGAACTGATCACCACTGAATCATCAAACCTACTCCTTATCCCTATAGGCTCTTGATGAAAGCTACATGAAACTGTCAGTCACCAATTCAGGTGGTACTGAAATAAAATAAAATTAAGAATGCATACCAGGTAGCCATTTAGGAGAAATTAGCATTCTCCATAAAGGGCACATTAGAAAATAGGGACAGAGGAAATCATCTCATTTGAAACTATCTTTGCAAAGCATACTATGTCCTGCATATTTTCAAGTCATTGCCTAGCACACATAGAGGGACAATACATCTTGTTCATCTCAAATGAATTACATACAAGTTCCATACTAATTAAGAAGCAACAAAAAGACAGAAATGTTGCTCTCTTTCAAAAGGACTGCCAGAAAATGCCTTGCTGTTAGAAATAAAACTTCCATAAAAGTATATTTCTTATTTTGATTTTCAACAAGCAGCAAGAAAAATAGGGGTGGAGGGGAAGATACATGAGAGACAGAGAAATTCCAACTTTGCTCATCAAAAGCTACTCTTCGCAGAATTGATCACCCACATAGAAAAAGAAAATGTTTTAATGTTACTGTTGAAAGGAAAAGTAAATATGATCTTCTAACTTTTAAAATTATATTCAAGGTGAAGGAGGAGGAGGGGGAGAGGGGGATGAGGAGGAGGGAGAGAGGGGGAGAGGGGGAGGAGGAGGAGGGGGAGGAGAGCAGAAGGAGGAGGAGGAGATCCTTCTAGCTAAAAGCTTGGTTTTTTTTGTTGTCCAGGTTAAGAAAATTAGAGCTTTCTGTAAGTATAAATTATAACTTAGAAACCTCTATTTACTCTGCTAGCCTATATTTTTACTCAAAAAGATGCTTATTTTCCATTATAATGAAAAGTTTAAGTTTGAAGATAAGTTTTCTAAAGGAAGAATAGAAATTAATGACTCTAGCATCCACATAAATTTTCTCCCTGACCATGTTAATTCTATGAATAATAAAGCAAAAGAGTAAGAAATATTCTTTCAAATATAATTTTAACATGTCTTACAGAATATTTGATACAAGGGAGTCTTTGGTTTCAGACTATATAGAAGGCATTCACTCCTTGAAGTAAAATCAAATAACACTTATAGTGGAAAAAATAATTTTAAATTATCAGGCTATACAGGAACTTTTCCTAAACAAAAGTAATAATAATAAAATTTATTTACATAGTGCTTTGCCATTTACCAAGTAATTTCAAGGTGAGTACATTAATTTAGTCACTGTTCAGTCATAGAAGCTATAAATATTCTTCTGATGTGATACATACAGTACAAGCTGTACCTGCGGATCCATAAATCAACCAAATTCCCTACATCTTCAATGAAGATCACCATAACCTTGAAAAAACAAAGAGCATTTTTTATTGGGCATTTAATGCCATAAAAGGCCAATCGAGTTACAACAGCCTGTGATTAGTAGTCCATTAACCTATAACACTATTTAATATTCATAATTGTTGGTAGGTGGAAGTAACAAAGGTGAAACATTTGAAAAATGTCTTTGAAAAAGAAAAAAAAAGAGACCGCTTATAATTTTATCCTTCTATCTGAAAGTTCCATTTGCAGCCAGGCACAAATGCAGAACGGATTTTATAAGAAAAGTTAGAATACACCCACACCCACTCACACACACACACACACACACACACACACACACACACACACACACTCCAATAATTTTTAAAAGGTGATTGATAGATTTTGGAATTACTATGGGTGCTCAAGGCCACAAAATTACAATCACGAGAACATGTTACAGTGAAGTGGAAAGAGAACTGAGTCAGGAACAAAGAGTCACATGTTCTAGTCTCAACAGCACCAACTAACCAGTCCAGTGACTTCGGGCATCATTTAACATTTCTGAATTCAATTCCCTTGTTTGTTAAATGATGGACTTCCACTTCAATGGGTGATCTCTAATCATTATCTACTAATAAAACTTAATACTTCTATCAGATACAAGTCAACTGAGGCAGCACAGCTTGGTGGAAAAACAACTGGCTTTGAAGTGTGAAGGCCTGAGCTAGAGTCTCTGCTCTCCCTTTTAATGTTTTCTATTACTTTGGTTGACAAAAAATGGTCTGAGTAATCATAGAATTACTGTAAGAAAATACTTTTCATTGCTATTAAAAGTTTGAGCTATTGAGATATTATTAGAATGGAAGCTCACTGAATACAGGAAATGTCTTTTTTTAATTTGTATGCCCTCAAATTAACACAAAGTAAGTGCTTAATAAATGCTTTTTCATTTATCCATTCATTTGTAAATCATCCTAGACTCCTCACTGTCTCTCACACCCCATCATATCCAATCTGTTGCCAAGGCCTGTCAATCCTACCCTTCCAACATCTTTCAGATATGTACCCTTCCCTGATACTGCCACCACTCTAGTGCAGACCCTCCTCAGGTCACACCTAGACTAGTGCAATAGCCTGCTGGTGATTTTGTCTTTCTCAAGTCTCTTCCCACTCCAATTTACCCTCCATTCAGACGCTAAAGTGATTTTAGTAAAGCACAGGTCAGATAATATAACTACCACCACCACCTCACCTACTCAATAAACTCCAGTGACTCCCTCTTTCCTCCAAGATCAAACAAAAAAATGCTCTGTTTGGCATTCAAAGCCATTCATAA
Organism: Trichosurus vulpecula; assembly: GCF_011100635.1. Lineage (NCBI taxonomy): Eukaryota > Metazoa > Chordata > Mammalia > Diprotodontia > Phalangeridae > Trichosurus > Trichosurus vulpecula. Next base: position 162,835,128 of record NC_050573.1, read on the forward strand.
CCCAGTACCCTTCTACTCTTCCAGTCTTCTTAGACCTTATTCTCCAACATGTACGTTTCCATCCAGTGACACCTGCCTCCTTGCTGTTCCACGAACAAGATATTCCATCTCTCAACATTTTATCTGGCTGTCCTCCATGCCTGAAATGTTCTCCCTCCTCACCTCTACCTACTGACTTTCCTGGCTTGCTTTAAGTCCCAACTAAAATCCCATCTTTTACTAGAAGCCTTCCCCAGCCCGTCTTACCTCTATTATTTCCTAGTTATCCTATATAGCTTGCTTTGAATATATTTGTTTGCATGTTGTCTCCTCCATTAGACTGTAAGCTTCTTGAGAGCAAGGACTGTCTTTTGTCTCTTTTTGTATCCCCGGAACTTAATACAATGACTGGAAAATGGTAAGGCGGCTAAATAAGTTGTTTATTGATTGTTTGATATTGTGGTTTATGTTCTTAAATGAAGACCCTTTCATGGAGGATTTTCTTTTTCACAACATCTGTAATATTATTTAAGACAAAGTACTATATTCACTCAATACATTATAAATTCATATATTGTGATGCTTTACACATAATGTGTTCTCTTTAAATACAGGCTGACAATTGTAAAAATCATAAAGGTCTTCACAAAAAATCACTAAACATCTCTGCTGGCCAAAAGGAATAAAGAATCGTATCTATGTTCCTATATTGTTTCTTTATCTCAATATGGCGGGGGGGGGGGGTGCAGGGAGAGTATGAAGACTGTCCCAAGACACAAATAATTCCTTTTCTCTATATGACATCATTGAAAGTATTTTCCTTTTTTTTCAAAAATCAGGATAATAATTTTAATATTACCAAATAAGCCCTATTTAGAATCAGTCATGTTTAGAAATCCTGAAAAAGGAGGGAGGGGGAGAAGAAGAGAGGACAGTGTGGAAAGAAAGAAAGGATTTAAGCCAGAAAGACTGGGTCTGAGCCCCATCTCTTCCACCCACTAGCTGTGTGACCCTGAGCAAATCTCTTAAATTTTCAGAGCTCTGTGGAATTCTCAACATGTGACTTGATGAAAAGGTACTGACCTACACTGACCCACTGCATTAGTTCCCAAAGAGGGTGATACCACCCCCAGGGGGGAGGGGGCAGTGGACCAATCTAGGGACATGGTAGTAGCCTCTGGTGCAATTGGGTGACATTAAATAAAAATAAGGGGCAGTAGAAGCATAAGGAAAGAGGAGAAGAAAAATTTGAAAAGCCACATGTACATGTTACATCTGTTGTGCAACAGAGTTAAAATCATAGTGATTACATTATTTTTCAAATAAACACACAAAATACAAGTTATAACCAATCAGTGGTCAAGTCCACCGACAGGTCTTAACAAGCAAGTGTTGGCAGATAAGCATGTGGTGAATTGTTGGGAAGTCTAGCATGAATATATATATTCATGTAATAATTTGTTTGCAATACAATACTATATGGGTACATAATGCAACATTGTGGCATCAAAATTTCAATGCAGAAAATAAACACAAATTTAAAATAAATTATTAAATTTAAGATGTGTTTTTTTAATTTGTATTTTTGAAATGACTCACATTTCCAAAAAATCATTAAAGGGATAAAGAAAGTAGATTTCCAAGGGGACATTGAGTAAAGGGGGTGGTAGGCCAAATAAGTTTCAGAACCTCTGCACTAGGTGGTTTCCTCACAGTATAGTACCCTATACCAGTGAAATCAGAGGTCTAGTTCCTGCTCTTATTTGTATCTATCCATCTATATCTATATATAAATACGTAAATGGATCTGAGAGTTTATCAATTTGGATGTTGCCTCCAGCAATTCAGATCATGACCCACTCATGCTTGCCCAGCCCATTCAACCCTCATCCATGTCTCCCCACAAGTTTGCCATAGGAGGTACACCCAATGTGCTGAGAGTCTTCCTCATTTCCTCCTGATCTTGCATGGCTACCAGTAGAATACTCTAACTAATTGACCAGCTTATTTTCTCTCTCATTTATACATTTATGGTATGTCCTTGATGATAACTTTTATTTAAGAGCATGTGTATATAACCATACATGTTTATGAGTATATGTATATATATATATATATGTTATATATATATATATATATATATATATATATATATATATATATATATCCATACAGATGGGCAGTTCATGGGTGAGATATAGATATATAGATATAAAAGCATGTATTTCCATCTGAATTGTCACCTTGCTTGATATGCTTCTTTTCTGACACAAATTATTTTACCTTACTCATCATCCAAAGAACATAAACATAAGCCAAACATTTCTTTTCTTATTTGAAAAGTGAGTCCAGTACAATAGACTGCTCTGTTTTGTTGTGATCCTATGTTAACCAGTACCCCAGGGGCAGCCAATTCCAAAATACAAATTATTTCCATTTGATTTTTTTATTCAAAAGTTTAAATTTAACCTTTAAAATACATTCAAAGACTTTTGTCTCAAAACACCTTAAAAGTTTAGGTTAAAAGGCTGGGTACAAAGCATTCTCACTTATCATAGAGAAAACAGAAAAAATAAACTTTTATGGTCATTCAATATAAAGTGAAAAAGAATTAAGCTATAAGGAAGAGAATAGGCAGCTACCTTCTGAGTGTATAATCTTTCTTCTTGATTCTTCTTCAACTGAGCATACAAGTCTGTGGAATTTCATTTTACAATGATAGTTTCATATTATTATGTATTATTTTACCATTTATTGTTATCCCATGCAGATAGGCTAATCTACAACAATAAAGAACTAAATTTCATGTATGGTATTTCTACTCAGCAATTGACGTGCTTTGTGATTTGGGCCAGATATCTATCATCCCTGGACACATAAGAGAAAGAGATATAGTAGCACTATTCTCACATATCTCAGAAGTTAGATATTAAATGCATCAAGACATTCTCTAGCATCTGAGAAAAGGAAACCAAAGGCATTACAATATTAAATCCATGTTTTTTAAGCATAAATTTAATTAAATATGATCTTTGCTGAAAATCTCCAATGTGTGGCAGATGGGGTAAGATGTAAAATGTAAACTATCCAGTAGTGGATATTACAGATGAATCACTGAACAATGTAGCAAGGAGACAGAGAATCAAAGCCAAAGGGAAAAGGCAGGTCTTTCTCCTGCCCCAAAGTATTCTGAAAAATATAGACACAAAAAGCTTTCCAGAGACAAAATGGAGATGACATACTACCATTACATTTTATTCTTAAATCCTTCTATACCATATCAGGTGAATTAGATTACCATTATCCTGTTCATTTGCTTTACATGAGTAACTGGTCATAGTTGACATTCTAGGAAAGTCATGAGTATCTTGTAGCCAAGGTCAATGATCTCCCTGAAAAGCTTCCCTAGATTCCTAGTTCACAAAAGCCAAGAGCCCATGGCTATCTGCATGACTTCTGCAAATTCTCAGGAAGGAGACAGCACTGAAAGCTGAATTTTACCGCTGTAACGCATGAGTGTCTGAGGTGGTTGTCACTTTCCCCCATACACAGGGGTATTAGGAAGGGATTCGACTGTAATCCACTAGGAATTTATAAGTGAGTTGCACCTATTTATAAATGAGTGGCCAAGGAGGCTGGTACAGTGAAAAAGATGCTGGATTTGGATGTTAACTTTGCTACTTACTATTTATGATTTGGGGAAAATCATTTTTCTTTGGGTTCCAGTGTCCTCATCTATAAAATGGGAAGATTGTCCAACTCAATGACTTCTGAAGTCCCTGCCAGCTCAATATCTGTGATTCTGTTACTCAACTATTGCTTCTTTTTCACTTGTCTTGTTATGGCCCCATCCATATTCCATTTCAGTTAAGTATTTTGCTATGTTCTGGTTGTTTTTTGTTTGGGTTTTTTGTTTGTTTGCTTGTTTAGTTATGGTCTCAAGCTATATTCTGCATGATTATTATTACCTTAAACACCTCACACTGAACTCAAGGTAGCAGGTTGAGGGTGACCCTTTGTTACAAGTAGTATTCATATAGTCTTTTCAGATTTGCAAAGCATATTCCTCACAAAAACTCTGTATGATGCTTACTAACTGTAAGACCATCGGCAAATCACATCTTCCCTGAACTTAACTTTCCTCATCAGCAGAGTGGAACAGCCTCGGGGATGCTTTTCTCTTTAAATCTATGATCCTATAATTTTAGATACAATTGAAAGTAGTACAAAAAATTCACCCTATTTTACAACTGAAGAACCTGATGCTCATAAAAGTCAAGTGATTTCCCCATGACCATATGATTAGTAGGTGATAAAAACTGTGTTTGAAGATTACTCTCGACTCTCTGGACTTACTCTATCATTCCCTTCCTCCCACTACCACCACCAGCCCTGAGCATAAGATACTTTCATCTTCTCCAAAGATTCCTTCTTTTCAGCTTCCTTTTGTGTAGCATCTTCCCCATTAAAATATAAGCATTTTGAAGACAGGGACTATCTTTCCCTCTGCTTACGTTTGTATTTCAACCTCTTGCTTATTGCAGTACCTGACACATAGTAAATGCTTAATAAATACTTGTTGACTTGACTGAATCCAGTCCTCTTTCCACTACAGATTTAACAGCAAAGTGTTGCAGTTGAATACAAATAAATCATCTGTGAAAGTGAAAGACTGAGGAGACTCGGATTAACACCAATTCATGTGACAAATACCTGGAGGTTTTATTTCATTGCAACCTCAATTTAAATCAACTGCAAAATAAATGACCTGAGGTCCCATTATTAATATATTATGATATGATATTATCATATGTCATTAGCTTTAACATAAGCATTGCATTCAGGTAAAGTATATCACATGTTATTAGAATATAAACATGGCATCCAGAAAAAGGAAAGTGATTATACTATTTTACTCAGGACTGGTCATAAAACATCCAAGTCTGTGACCAGACTTCAGGAGAAACAGTGACAAACCTGAGGGTTTTAAAAGGAAGAAAAGTGGAAAGTGAAGGAAACCCAAACTATCTCACATATAGTTCAGTTGAAGGAACTGGGAATACCTGGCTGAGAGAAAGGCTGACAGTAGGAAACATAAACCTGTCTTCAAATATTTCAAAAGCTGTGCATTCAAAGAGAAATTAAATTATGTATGGGTTTATATGACTTCTCTCTTTAATTAAAAGATGAACACTTTAAGGACAGGAATTCTTTTGCCTTTTTTTTCTGGATCCCTAGCTCTTTGTACAGTGCCTGGCATAGAGTAAGTACTTAATAAATGCTTAATGACTAATAGAGAGAAGAATTAGGACCAGTAGGTAGAAGTCAGATGGAAATGATATTTAGTCCAAAATGTTCTCTGACTTTCTGACAGGGCACACCTGCATCAGTGAAGTTACAAATCCACTGAAGTATGTAATTATCTGCCTCAGTTTCCTTATCTATAAAACAGGAATGATAACAGGAACCAGCTCACAGGATTGTTACGAGAATCGAATGAGAAAAAAATGTGCAAAAGGATGCTGCAAATTCTTAAGTGCTATGTAAAGGCTAGTTCTTATTTTTATTTTGTGTTTCTGAACCTCAGTTTCCTTATCTGTAAACAAGTAAATTCTATTACCTATTTCCCAGAGCTTTATGAGGAAAATATTTTGTAAACTTAATGGCACTGTATAAATAAGAATTACTCAAATAACAACAAATCAAAATAACCTATTTGGGGCTTACTCTAAAGCATATATAACTAGGCACCTTAGAAAATCCTATTCTTGGACCTATTCTTGGACCATTACTTTGCAAAACCTTCTGTCAATTTTTGTTCATTAAATTAAGCCTTGGTGAACTTAACCTTATAGGAAGTGGTATATCCTTCTTGAACAATGTCCAAATAGTTTAACAAGTGACAAGGAAGCTTAGGTTATTTCTTATTATTGCAATATTTCTTAGCAGAAAACATAATCTCTGTATAAATAATTCACATAAAGGAGAGCAAGACGTTACCTAAGACTCCTTACAAAATGTTCAGCAATGCTTTTAGCCAGCAATTTCAGTTTCTCCAATTTAGACTATGTTCATGGCCCAAGGAAAGAAGACAAAATTCCTATAGTAGAAATCATCTAGCAAAAAGAACTTAACATTTAGGGGGAAACTACAAAGGGCATTCGCCATATGCAACTTGTTTCATCTGTCCATCAGAAACTTGGAATAATATTTTTAATGATTGCTAATCATGAATCTCACCAGCTAGAGAGGACTGTTCTGTTGCCTAAAGGACTAAACTAAGAGCTAAAAGCAAAGATTAAAAATAGCCCTCCTGTGTCTGGGAAGGGGGAGGGGAGGTCATCCCTATGGATCTTAATGAGTTCTATAAACATTATTTTCATGCACAGTCTGACATTGAAATACAGCTCACTATTAATTATTTAAAGGTATGCTGAATTAAAACTCCATCACTACCATTTCAGCATGTATCCTGAAAATATCAAACACTGGCCAGAAAGCTGTATGCTTGGGTTCAAGGCCCACATTTGCCCACAATAATGACTTCCTCTCTAACCTGAGCTATGGCAATTTAACCAACCCAGACCATTTCTATTGAAAGCAGAAAGGACATATTTAAATGGGCCACAAATTTATCTGACCCAGATACTTGCCTAAATGCTTTCTCTATGGTTCCACTCACATTTTTGTGACTTTCATGCCCAAAACACCTTTCCCTAACTACCACTCCTTTCTATGTATTATCTCCCCCTACAGTCACATAAATTCCTTAAAGAGAGAGACTATCACAGCAGAAACAATTAGACAATAGACCAATGTCTTACACCATGTACCAAGATAAGATCAAACTAATTACATGATTTAGACATGAGAGGTGATGCAATAAAAAATTAGGAGAGCAAGGGATAGAGAAGGGAAAAGAGAAGAATGTATGACCAAATAAGAGATACAAAGCATTACGAGAAGCAAAATGGAGAATTTTGATTATATTAAATTAAAAGGGCTTTTCACAAACAAAACCAATGCAATCAAGATTATAAGGAAAACAGAAAACTGTTACAGCAAGTGTCTCTGATTAAGACCTCATTCTTCAAATATATTGAGAACTCAGTAAAATTTATAAGAATGCAAGTCATTCTCTAATTGATAAATGGTCAGATTATGACCAAGCAGTTTTCAGATAAAGAAATCAAAGCAGAGTGTGAGGGGTGGAGCCAAGATGGGGGCTGGAAAGCAGGGACTTGCTTAAGCTCTCCCCCAGGTCCCTCCAAACACCTATAAAAAATGGCTCTCAACAAATTCTAGAGCTGCAGAACCCACAAAATAGCAGAGAGAAGCAGGGCTCCAGCCTAGGATAGGACAGAGCTGGGAGTAGAACAGAGCACAGCCCAGTGTGGGCCACACCAGGACCAACCAGACCGGGAGCCATGCAGAACAAGCAGTAGGGCACTGAATTATTGATCTGTGGCAGTTACCAGACTTCTCAACCCACAAACACCAAAGACAACAGAGCAGGTTAGTGGGAAAAACTGCTGGATCACAGTGAAAAGAGTGCGTGGTTGGCAGTTGGCCCCAGCCCAAGGGGAGCAGAAGTGGTACAGCTTTGGGGCTGCTTCCAGAGGTCCAGCTACTGTTCTTTCTGGCCCCAGGCCCACCTGGTGGGAAGAATTAAGCAGCAGATCAGAGCATGAGTGCAGAGCCTGCCTGGATCTGGGTCCAGGTCTGGGTTGGCAGTTCTTGGGGGAGTAAGAGTGCTGGTGTGGCAGAGCTTGCTGTGTAGAAATAGCTCTGAAAACAGCAGCACTTGGACCCTAAAGTTTAGGACAAAGTACTCTTACTACAAGCAGTCATACACTGACAAAAACCTCAAGGGACAAGGGTCATGTAGTTGGCTAGGAACATGGCCATGCAGCAAAAATGGACTCAGATTCAGACTCAGACTCTGGAATTTTTTTTGGTTTTTTGCTGACAAAAAAGATCGAAACATACAGCCAAAAGAAGTCAATAAAGTCAAAGAACCTACATCGAAAGCCTCCAAGAAAAACATGAACTTGTCTCAGGCCATAGAAGAGCTCAAAAAGGATTTGGAAAAGCAAGTAAGAGAAGTAGAGGAAAAATTTGGAAGAGAAATGAGAGTGATGCAAGAAAACCATTAAAAACAAGCCAATGACTTGCTAAAGGAGACCCAAAAAATACTGAAGAAAATAACACCTTAAAAAATGGACTAACCCAAATGGCAAAAGAGCTCCAAAAATCCAATGAAGAGAAGAATGCCTTGAAAGGCAGAATTAGCCAAATGGAAAAGGAGGTCCAAAAGATCACTGAAGAAAATACTACCTTAAAAATTAGACTGGAGCAAGTGGAAGCTAGGGACTTGATGAGAAATCAAGATATTATAAAACAGAACCAAAGGTATGAAAAAATGGAAGACAATGTGAAATATCTCATTGGAAAAACCACTGACCTAGAGAACAGATCCAGGAGAGATAATTTAAAAATTATTGGACTACCTGAAAGCCATGATCAAAAAAAAGAGCCTAGACATCATCTTTCAAGAAATTATCAAGGAAAATTGCCCTGATATTCTAGAATCAGAGGGGAAAATAGAAATTGAAAGAATCCAACAATTGCCCCTTGAAAAAGATCCCAAAAATAAAACTCCTAGGAATATTGTCACCAAATTCCAGAGTTTCCAGGTCAAGGAGAGAATACTGCAATCAGCCAGAAAGAAACAATTTGAGTATTGTGGAAACACAATCAGGATAACACAGATCTAGCAGCTTCCACATTAAGTAATCGAAGGGCTTGGAATATGATATTCTGGAGGTCAAAGGAGTTAGGATTAAAACCAAGAATCACCTACCCAGCAAAACTGAGTATTATGCTCCAAGGCAAAATATGGATTTTCAATAAAATAGAGGACTTTCAAGCTTTCTCAGTGAAAAGACCAGAGCTGAATAGAAAATTTGACTTTCAAACACAAGAATCAAAAGAAGCATGAAAAGGTAAACAAGAAAGAGAAATCATAAAGGACTTACTAAAGTGGAACTGTTTTGCTTACATTCCTACATGGAAAGATGATGTGTATAATTCATGAGAACTTTCTCAGTATTAGGGTAGTTGAAGGGAATATACATATATATACAAAGAGGGCACAGGGTGAGTTGAATATGAAGGGATGATATCTAAAAAATAAAATCAAATTAAGGGATGAGAGAGGAATATGGTGAGAAAGGGAGAAAGGGACAGATAGAATGGGGTAAATTATCTCACATAAAAGTGGCAAAAAAGCAGCTCGTTGGAAGGGAAGAGGAGGCAGGTGAGGGGGAATGAGTGAATCTTGCTCTCATCAGATTTGGCTTGAGGAGGGAATGACATACACACTCAGTTGGTTATCTTACCCCACATGAAAGTAGTGGGAAGGGGATAAAAAGGGGGGATGATAGAAGGGAGGTCAGATGGAGGAAGAAGTAATCAAAAGCAAACACTTTGGAAAAGGGACAGGTTCAAGGGAGAAAATTGAATAAAGGGGGACAGGATAGGAGGGAGCAAAATATAGTCTTTCACAATACGAGTATTGTGGAAGAGTTTTGCATAATGATACACATGTGGCCTATGTTGAATTGCTTGCCTTCCTAGGGAGGGTGGGTGGGGAGGGAAGAGGGGAGAGAATTTGGAACTCAAAGTTTTAAAAGCAGATGCTCAAAAAAAAGTTGTTTTTGCATGCAACTGGGAAATAAGATATACAGGCAATGGGACATAGAAATCTATCTTGCCCTACAAGAAAGTAAGAGGAAAAGTGATGGGGGTGAGGGGAGTGGGGTGACAGAAGAGAGGACTGACTGGGGAATGGGGCAATCAGAATATATGCCATCTTAGCATGGGGGGGCAGATAGAAATGGGGAGAAAATTTGTAACTCAAAATCTTGTGGAAATCAATGCTGAAAACTAAAAAATATTAAATAATAAAGTATGGAATTAAAAAAAAAGAAATCAAAGCTATTTATAGTCATATGAAAAATGCCATAAATCATTATTGATTAGAGAAATGCAAATTAAAACAATTCTCACACCTACTAGATTAGCTAATATGACAGAAAAAAAGTTAAGTGTTGGAGGGTATGTGGGAAAATTGGGACACTAATCACTGTCGGTGGGATTGTGAACTGATCCAACAAATCTGGAGAACAATTTGGAACTATGCCCGGAGGGCCATAAAACTATGCAAACCTTTTGTTCCAGCAATACCACTACTAGGTCAGTATTCCAGAGAGTTAAAAAAGTGTCGGGAGGATCTATTTATACAAATTATAGTACTATTTTTGTAGTGCCAAAGAATTGGAAATTGAAGGGATGCTCATCAATTGGGGAATGGCTGAACAAGTTGTGGCATATGATTGTAATGGAATACTATTGTGCTGCAAGAAACGGTTAGCAGGACAGTTCCAGAAAAACCTAGAAAAATTTACATGAACTTAGGCATAATGAGGTGACCAGAATAAGGACAACATTGTACATACTAATAGCAACACTGTATGATGATCAACTGTGTATGACTTAGATATTCTCAGAAATACAATGATCTGAGGCAATTCCAAAGGACACATGATGAAAAACACTATCCACCTCCAGGAAAGAATTGGTGGAGTCTGAATGTAGATTTCAGCATACTATTTTTCACTTAATTTTTTTTTCGTTTTGGGGTGGGGGTTTAGAGACTGTGTCTTCTTTTACAATATGTCTAATGCGAAAATAAAATAAAGGTGAAAAAGGATAGGGATTGTCTCTCCTTTGTATTTGGAGCCTCAGCACTGAAGACCATGCTTACATTCATTCATTTATTTATTCACTCAGAGATTACTAAAGTAACACTTAAGCCTTTTTCTACTGTTTGATCATCCCTGCTAAATTTATTTTCCTGTGGTTAACAAACATATCAATCTAGCAAATGAAGAGAGGAGTCAATGTGCCAGGTGGACATTTGATTAACAAAATTAAATTAAATTAACAAAATTAAAACAAGATTAACAAAAGTATAGCAATCCCCGCAGGTGACACAGTGGATACCAGCCTTCCAGTCAGGAAGACTCATATTCCTGAGTTCAAATCCAGCCTCAGATATTTACTAGCTGTGTGACCCTGGGCAAGCCACTTAACCCTGTTTGCTTCAATTCCTCATCTATGAAACGAGCTGGAGAAGGAAATTGCAAACCACTTCAGTGTTGCTGCCAAGAAAACTCCAAATGCTGTCACAAAGAGTCAGATATGACTGAAATGACTGAATAACAACCACAGTAATCCCAAGGTACCACATAAAAAGTGTTACATAGAGCAGCAGCCATCAAAACTACCTGGTACTGGATAAGAAATAGAGCTGTGGATCAGTGGAATAGGATAGGAACACAAGACGGAGAAGTCAACAACTATAGCAATCTACTCTTTGATAAACACTAAGAGGCCAGCTTCTGGGCTAAGAATTCACTATTTCACAAAAACTGTTGGGAAAATTGGAAGATGGTAGGGCAGAAACTGGGCATAGACCAATATCTTATACCATATACCAAAATAAAGTCAAAATGGGTTCATGATTTAGGAGTAAAGGCTGATACTATAAGTAATTTGGGAGAGCAAGGAATAGTTTACTTATCAGATCTATGGAAAAGAAAAGAAGTCATGACCCAACAAGAGATAGAGAGCATTATGAAATGCAAAATGGATAATTTTGATTATGTGAAATTGAAAAGTTTTTGTACAAAAAACCCAATGCAACAAAAATTAGGAGGGAAGCAGAAAATTGGGAGAAAGTCTTTATAACTAGTATCTCTGATAAAGGCCTCATACAGGGAACTGAGCCAAATCTATAGGAATACAAGTCATTCCCCAATTGAGAAATGGTCAAAGGATATGAACAGGCAGTTTTCAGAGGAAGAAATTAAAGATATCTATAGGCATATGAAAAAATGCTCTAAATCACTACTGATTAGAGAAATGCAAATCAAAACAACTCTTAGATACCACATCTCTCCTGTCAGATTGGCTAAAATAACAAAATAGGAAAATGATAAATGCTGGAGAGGATATGGGAAAATTGGAAGATTGTTACATTCCTGGTGGAGTTGTGAGCTGATCCAGCCATTTTGGAGAGCAATGTAGAACCGAATGTTGTAAACTAGAAATAAAAATTTATAAAAAAAATTAAAAAATAAAAAGTGTTCCATATTATTATTGCTATTATTAGTAATGATACTTCATATTTTTATACCAACTTAAATTTTGCACAGTGCTTTCCCCAAAATAATCATTTGAAAGAAAGGTAGATATTGGTGAGGGATAGTGTGGCATGGTGACTTAGGGTCAGGAAGATCTGAATTCAAGTTCTTCCTCTGAGATGTAGCAGCTGGATGAATGATGAGTGGTTCCCACAAAATATCCCGTAATTTCTTGACACTATCTCTTTGCTCATGCCATTCCCTACTACTACACTGAATTCCCTCCCCACTCCATCCACCTGTTACATATGAGTCTAGTCAACTTTCAATGTCTATCTCAAAAATAAAGTCCCCCATGAAGCCTTTCCCAATTCCTCTAATCAAACATGACTTCTCTCTCAATTCTCATAGTACTTTATTCATACTTCTCTTGAATACTTATTACATTCTATTTTCTGTTATCATTACTCATGTTAACATCTGTGCAGGAATGTCAGCTCCTTGAGGACAGATGCCACATCTTATTTATTTTACTATTTCTCCCAGCACCTAGAAGAGTACCTTGACCACAGTAGGCATTAATATCAAAATTTGTCAGATGAACACATAAAATGCAAATATTCAGGAAGTCACTGCTCATAATTGTAGTAGACATCAGTGAGATCCAGAAATACTATAAAGTATGCATGACTAATATTTGAACAAATGAATTTTTATTTTTCCCCAACTTAAAAATAAAAGGTTACTTTGCCATTCACTTACTTCCTCATATAGACTTTATTGGTGTCAGATTCTGTGTTCGAGACTAAAATGTCAGAGATCATAACGCCAAATAAGTACTACCACCGTATTCTAGCCCCAAAGACTCACAAACACTCCATAAATATCTTACTGACCTTTTCAATCTGGGAAACAATGCAAATTTCCCATCTTTAGTGAGTCTTTCCACGCCAAGCAGAAGCTTTCAAAAAAAAAGTCACAGTTGCAACCAAGAATGAAGTTTTCCATTACCCCTCAAAAGAAATGCAGTGTTTCATCCAAGCCCCAAGCTCACAATCAAAAACAGGTGCAAAGAAAGCACAATGGAGTTGGCAGATCAATGTGACAGTGATGGAGTGGAGTAAAACTATTGGTTGAAAAACCACAAGAAGGGTACCCACTAGCTCACACACCTGGGATTCAAAGACCTCCAAACTGGTTAAAGAAAGAAACAGGTAAGATAGAATGTCGCCCAATGCCGACACAATGCTTATTTGATTCATGTTTTGCAGGGTCCATAATAATGACCCTTAGTGAGGCTTTCCAAAACTTTTTCCCTAAAGTTGAAGACAGTGTTGTGTATGGCTTCAAAAGCAGTTTTTGCTACAAAATCTGGTTTCCATAATAAAACTTTTTTTATTTTTATGCAAGTTTTTTTTCCATATCTGGCAAGTTTCACGAACAATTTTTTTGGTGGCAAGATGGTAAAATTTTCCATACAGCCACTTTAATAGAATTTTCGTCTTTAATAATAAATCAGACAGTACAAAATTTCAACACTAGAAAACAGTACATTTACTCAACTTTGGAAAAAGGAGTCTTCTGAAAATAACCCGACCTTTATGTAAGATCTTTAACACTTATATACCACTTTACATAAGCCATCTTGTTTGATCCTCACAACAATCCTGTAAGGTAGGTATTACAGCCATTAGGATTCCCATATTACATACTGGTTAAGTGACTTGCCTTGGCCACATAGCTAGTGAGGACCAGATATGAGATTCAAACCTAAATCTCTCCTGATTAAAAGTCCAGCATTCTTTTCACTATACCATACTGACTCTCTGTTGAAGTTTGAGTTCTGAAAGCAGACAATCAGTACAAGCTTTTCAATCCTTTATTGGCCAGTTTCATTATTTAAATACTTTTTCACATGTTCACTAATAAGAAAAATCAAGAGGTTGGTACAGAACTTATGAGAAGCCTTTAGCTGGGAGAAGAGGAAGGAGCAAAGGGTTTGGAGTCAAAGGTTGTTGTTGTACAGTGGCTTGAGTCATGTCCAACTCTTCATGACCTTATTTGGGTTTTCTTGACAAAGATACCAGAATGGTTTGCCATTTCCTGCTTCGACTCACTTTACAGATGACAAGGTTAAGTGACTTGCCAAAGGTCAAACAGCTGATACGTGTCTGAGAACAGATTTTAACTTAGGAATCTGAGTCTTCCTGACTCCAGGCTCTACCCAGCACTCCGTCCACTGCACCGCCTGGCTGAACCCTTTGGAGTCAAAGGACCTGGTTTCAAATCCCAGATCTGCCCCCTTTGCCCTTGGAAGATTGTGGGTAAGTCATTTCATCTTTCCGGATCTCAGATTACTTGTGGAAAATTTGGTGGTTAAACTAGATCAAACAAACATTGTTTAAGTTTGTGTTTAGATTTACCTTGCCAGGAGGTAGGCCACTATGTCACTTCTCCTCACATGCCACAAGCAAACACTGCTCATCAACTCCTCATGTACACGCTCTGTGGTTTAGCACCCTTTTTTGTGTTTTGCCCCACAACCTCCCCCATAACTTCCTTAAAAAGTAATTTCTTGAGAGCACCCACTGTCTTACTTTCTTGAATTTTCATCCTCACTGTTTAATACTGTGTATGGCACATAGTAGGTGCTTAATTAATGCTTTATCTAAACACCTACTGTAGACATATGTTCATAAATACAAAGACAAAAATTAAACAGTTCCTGCCCTCAAGGAGCTTCCATTCTATCGGGGGAAACAACATGCACGTATATAAGTAAAAGGAGAAATGCTTGCTGCTCAGGTAACTTACAGCTCTGAATCTATGACCACTTTTCCAATATTTGATACATGCTATGATTTCTCATTACTTGAGAATACATTCCAAGTTTGTCAGCCATTAAACAACTTAATTTTCCTGTGGTCTGAGTCCCTAAGTACATAGAAATAAAGAATCTACAAACACAGCTACACCATTTGCCAACTTTCAAAATAAAGTACTAATGTGAAAAGTTTGTTCAATATTAACGTAGGCACTCAACCTCAACAATTTAGAGACTGCTGATAGAAAGATTTACTATTTGCAAATCAGCCAAAAGCATTGCTAAACTGTGAATAGGGAGATAACATATATTATTACTACTACCATACTGATAACCTAATTATGCATGCTTGGTGAGTGTCATAGGCCAAAATCACAAATGCAATTTAAAAAGCAATTAAAAACTGAAAGAACAGATGATTACTCATCCACACCCCACAATGCTGAACTTAACCATGGAGTGTAATTTATTGGAGAGATAGGGCAAAGGTTTGTTTTTCTTTTTTTGCATATCTTTAGAATATCATGATTTCTCAGTGTTTGGTAGAAAATTAATTCCAAGAAAGGAAAAAATTAAAAGCTGTCATTAACTACCCTTAGGTCAACTCTGGCTTCCAATTTGATCCTGTTCCTTTTAATAAAAAAGAAAAGAAATTTATTGATGAGGAACATGTATTTTAAGGAAGATACATAAGCCCTCTGGGATGAATGTAATTATTCAAACTATCTTCAGGTATGAAACAATTTACAAAGAAAGACACCATATTCCTTAATGGAGAGCAACCGAATTCTTTACAAAGAAATTAAAAATATAAGGCTTTGGATAAAGTATTGAATGAAAACAGATGGAATCTTAAAAACTAATACCAGCAATCTTCACCCTGAAAAGAGGAAACAAACACTCAGAAACCTCCCTGAGAAAGGACCCCCATGAATCACATAGAAACGAGAGAAGATTGAATGATTTATGATGGAGAGGGGGGAGAGATAACAAGCTTTTAGCTTAAAAGCTTCTCCACTTCTACCTCCTTCTTACATGCTTGGAACAAAGTTTTCAAATATTAAAAAGTACACAGGATTATTGTTTGTCATAAAGTCCTCCATAAATATTGTCATCGAAAATCAAAGACAACGTGCTCTGGGGTTTGTGTAATGAATGACAGCTCTCCGGCTGTTACCAATAGAAGACATAGGTACCCGCCAGAGGAAATGTCATGATTTTCGGTTAGAATACAGAGAATTACTGGATGAGATTATAATAGTGGCCTTTATTTTTACCATTTAGAAGGGTGTGTGTGTGCGTGTGTTTGTGTGTGTTCAGAGTTAAAAAGAACTGAGTTCCAACCTTCACAACTGACACATAGCAGCCATATGACCCTAGGCAAATCACTTATTATCCTCAGTGCTCCAGGCTACTCTATAATATTGCTAGTTGCAAGCAAAGCACATGCTGATCTGCATTGATGGAGGCAGTTTCCTTATTGGGAATTCCCTATACCGAGGAAATCCCAGCACTAGTCCAGTATGTTCTAGACTGGTGATTTCACTGATAGAAGGAATTCTGAATGTAGAGCTCTCTCCTTCAAGGTCGATCAACAATTCATCTTTGACTTTAAAATGTAGAGTTTACCTGGGACACTACAAAATTAAACGTCTTGCCCATGATCACCCAGGACTGGAACCCAAGTCTTTTGACTCTATCGAACCTTGTCCCTTGTGCTTCTCCTAAGTATCTATATTTACCAGGATACATCCTTTGAGGAAAACCTTTTACTGACTCCTAGCTCCCTACCCTGCCTTAAATTTGTTATTATCTATTTTCAGAACTATTCAGTGGGATTAAGGTGGATGGTGGCCAATAATTTTTTGGGGGCTTTCTCTTCACATATGACCACCAGATGAAGAAATGTTTAATATTCTATCTCTAAGCAAATGAGCTCATCTGATAGTTTCATTACATAGAAGATGTGAAGCTGCAAAGCATATTAATCTAAGATTAAATAATGCAGATCTCTGACTAATGCGGGTGCATGAGTGTATTTTACCTAGATTAGAAGTGCAGCCAACAGTATGTTACATTTTTAAAATGTGAAATAGAATATAATCATTGAATTTCAGAGCTGAAAGGGAACTAAGAGATAGATTATCTAGACCATTCCCTTTCATTTTAGAAACAAAGAACTTGAACCAGACATAGGCCACATTCACTGCCTGAGGTCAAACAGCTAATGTATGACAAGAACCAGGATTAGAGGCCTGGTCTAAATGTAACTGTTTCAGAACTGTAACTGATTTTGCATGTGAGTTATAATTATTCAGTATATTATTCTTATTGGTAACTGATCCCCTATCTCACTTCCCACAGAAGCTCTTCCAAACCTTCCCTTCCCTCCTCAGGCCTCAAACATTACCTCTCTTCTTTTCTCAGGTGAGTACTTTGTTAAGAAAATAAAGGCCTTTTAATATAAGCTTCTTCTTCTCCTGTTCTCTTAATCTCAAAAGTCTTTGACATCATCACATCGTCACCCACATTCTCCTTTTCCTTCAGTCACTGATAATGAGGTGACCTTTTTCTTTGCCAAGACAAACCTCCCTGCAAATAAACTTGATGCCATGCTCTATGGTTCTTCCCCTACTGCAAATTTGCCCAAATCTCCCCATCCTTAAAAAAATGCAAAACTCCAAAAAGGCCCTCACTAGAACCCAGTTATCATCCCATATCCCTTCTCCCTTTATCACTCAGATTCCTTGAAAGATCTGTCTACATCTTTTGTCTTCATTTCCTCTCCTTTCACTCAGACCTTGTTACTTAATAGAAGCTGCTCTTTCCAGCATCATCAACAATATCTTAATTGCCCGATCTGATGGTCTTTTCTCAATCATCATGCTTTGCGACTTTTCTAATGCATTTGATACTATTATCCTATCCTAATGAACATTTTCCCTTCTCTGAGTTTTCTTACAGAAACTCTTCTCTTTCAACAAAGGGATCTGCATGACCCAGACATTTATTCGATGCTTCTGCCTCAATAAAGTATTGGCTGAGCTCATGTGGATGTCACTCATGGAAGTCCTTTTGGTTCTTGGTTCTAAACTAGTTAGTAGTCTAAATTTGGTGATAAAACACTTTGTTACATTTGATAAATTCAGTGGAATGTACCTGTTATAAATCTTTACTATAGCTGAGGCAAGTAGGTGGTATAGGAGATCAAACACTGGACCTGTAGTTGGGAAGACCTGAGTTCAAATATTGCTTCAAACATTTGAGACCATTTAATATGAGCTTCCTCTTCTCCTATTCTTTTAATCTCAAAAGTCTTTGACATCATCACCCACGCTCTCCTTTTCTTTCAGTCACTGATAATGAGGAGACACTTTCTAGACATTCTCTCCCCTACATATCTGACCTCTCTTTCTCAGTCTCCTTTACTAGCTCATCATCCTTATTTCAGCCTTTACCTGTGGTATTCCTCAGGGTTGTGCCCTGGGCCTTCTTCTTTATTCCTTATTACTTTATCAGTTACCATGGAATTGTATATATTGGGCCCTCATTTCTTTTTTTTCTTTTGTTCATAATTAAGATTTTTTATTTTTAGTTTACAACACTCAGTTCCACATAATTTTGAGTTCCAGATTTTCTTCCCTCCCTCCCCTCTTCTCTCTACGAGACGGCATGGAATCCGATATATCTTCTACATACAATTTGGCATTGAACTTATTTACACAATAGTCAAGTTGTAAAGAAGAATTATGACCAATGGAATGAATCATGAGAAAGAAGAAACAAAACCAAAAAAAAAAAACAAAAGAGAAAAAAATGAAAAACCAAGGGAAAAAATAATGGAGAGCATACAGTGTGCCTCAACGTGCATTCAGACTCCATAGTTCTTTCTCTGGATGTAGATAGCTCTCTCCATCATGAGTCCTTTGGAGTTGTCTTTGAACATTGTATTACTGGGAAGAGTAAAGTCTATCAGGATTAGTCATCACAGAATCCATATATCTGTGGTTGTGTATAAGGTTCTCCTGGTTCTGCTCTGCTCACTCGGCATTATATTGTGTAGGTTTTTCTGGTTATTATGAAGTCCATATCCTCCCCATTTCTTATAGCACAATAGCATTCCATTACATTCATATACCACAACAATTCCCCAATTGATGGGCTCCCCTTGATTTCCAATTCTTAGCTACTACAAAAAGAGCCGCTATAAATATTTTTGTACCCATGGGTCCTTTTCCCACTTGTGTGATCTCTTTGGGATACAACCCTATAGAAGTGGTATTGCTGGATCAAAGGGTATGAACATTTTTATAGCCCTTTGGGCACAGTTCCAAATTGCTCTCCAAAATGGCTGGATCTGTTCACCACTCCACCAACAACGTAATAATGTTGCAATTTTCCCACATCCTCTCCAGCATTTATCATTTTTCTGTTTTGTCATTTTAGCCAATCTGACAGGAGAGATGTGGTACCTAAGAGTTGTTTTAATTTGCATTTCTCTAATCAGTAGTGATTTTGAGCATTTTTTCATATGCCTATAGATTCATTTCTTCCTCTGAAAACTGCCTGTTCATATCCTTTGACCATTTCTCAACTGGGGAATGACTTGTATTCCTATAGATTTGGCTCAGTTGCCTGTATGTTTTAGAGATGAGGCCTTTATCAGAGACACTAGCTGTAATGATTTTCTCCCAATTTTCTGCTTCCCTCCTAATCTTTGTTGCATTGGCTTTGTTTATACAAAAACTTTTCAATTTAACATAATCAAAATTATCCATTTTGCATTTTATAATGCTCTCTATCTCTTGTTATGTCATGAATTCTTTGCTTTTCCATAAATCTGATAGGTAAACTATTTCTTGCCTTGCCAAATTGCTTATAGTATCAGCCTTTATTCCTAAATCATGAACCTATTTTGACTTTATTTTGGTATATGGTATAAGATATTGGTCTATGCCCAGTTTCTGCCCTACCATTTTCCAATTTTCCCACCAGTTTTTGTGAAATAGTGAATTCTTAGTCCAGAAGCTGGATTCTTTGGGTTTGTCAAAGAGTATATTGCCATAGTCATTGACTACTGCACCTTGTGTACCTGTCCTATTCCCCTGATCCACCATTCTGTTTCTTAGCCAGTACCAAGTAGTTTTGATGACTGCTGCTTTATAGTACAATTTAATATCTGGTATGGCTAGGCCACCTTCCCTAGCATCTTTCCATTAATTCCCTAGATATTCTAGACCTTTTGTTCTTCCAGATGAATTTTGTTATTATTTTATCCACCTCCGTAAAATAATTTTGGTAGTTCGATTGGTATGGTACTGAATAAATAAATTAATTTAGGTGAAATTGTCATTTTTATTACTTTAGCTTGGCCTAACCATGAACAACTGATACTTTTGCATTTATTTATATCTGACTTTATTGGCGTGAAAAGTGTTTCATAATTATGTTCATATAGGCCCTGGGTTTGTCTTGGCAGATAGATGCCCAAATATTTTATAGTGTCTACAGTAACTTTGAATGGAATTTCTCTTTCTATCTCTTGCTGTTGGGCTTTGTTAGTAGTGTATAGGAATGCCAAGGATTTATGTGGGTTTATTTTAGATCCTGCAACTTTGCTAAAGTTGTTTATTATTTTGAGTAGTTTTTTTACTTGATTATCAAAAATCATCATATCATCTGCAAAAAGTGATAATTTAGTTTCTTCTTTGCCTATTCTAATTCCTTCAATTTCTGTTTCTTCTCTTACTGCTACAGCTAACATTTCTAGTACCAAATTGAATAGTAGGGGTGATAGTGGACATCCTTGTTTCACCCCTGATCTTATTGGGAATGCATCTAGCTTATCCCCATTACCAGTAATGCTTGTTGATGGTTTTAGGTAGATGCTATTTATAATTTTAAGGAAGGCCCCATTTATTCCTGTGCTTCCTAGTGTTTTTAATAGGAATGGGTGCTGTATTTTGTCAAAGGCTTTTTCTGCATCTATAGAGATGATCATATGGTTTATGATAGTTTTGTTGTTGATATGTTCAATTATGCTAATAGTTTTCCTAATATTGAACCAGCCTTGCATTCCTGGAATAAATCCTACCTGGTCGTAGTGTATTATTCTCATGATAAGTTGCTGCAGTCTTTTTGCTAATATTTTATTTAAAATTTTTACATAGGGAAATTGGTCTATAATTTTCTTTCTCTGTTTTGACTCTTCCTGGTTTGGGTATTAGTACCATATTTGTGTCACAAAAAGAATTTTGTAGGACACCTTCTTCACTTATTTTCCCAAATAGTCTATAAAGCATAGGAATTGCTCTTTAAATGTTTGATAAAATTCACATGTAAAACCATCTGGCCCTAAAGATTGTTTCCTAGAGAGTTCATTGATGGCTTGCTCAATTTCTTTTTCTGAGATGGGGTTATTTAGGAACTTTACTTCCTCTTCTGTTAACCTGGGCAATTTATATTTTTGTAGATATTCATCCATATCCTTAAGGTCGTCAAATTTATGGGCATACAATTGGGCAAAATAATTCCTAATTATTGTTTTAATTTCCTCTTCATTGGAGGTGAACTCACCCTTTTCATTTTTGATACTGGTAATTTGATTTTCTTCTTTCTTTTTTTTAATCAAATTGACCAAAGGTTTATCAATTTTATTGTTTTTTTCATAAAACCAGATCTTGGTTTTATTTATTAATTCAATGGTTTTCTTGATTTCAATTTTATTAATCTCTCTTTTGATTTTCAGTATTTCTAATTTAGTAATACAGTGGGGATTTTCAATTTGTTCTTTTTCCAGCTTTTTCAGTTGCATGTCCAATTGATTGATCTCCTTTTTCTCTATTTTATTCATGTAAGCATTTAGAGATATAAAACTTCCCCTAAGAACTGCTTTTGCTGAATCCCATAAGTTTTGGGATGTTGTCTTATTGTTGTCATTCTCTTGAATGAAGTTATTGTTTCTGTGATTTGTTCTTTGGCCCACTCATTCTTTAGAATTAGATTATTTAGTTTCAAATTAATTTTTAGCTGATTTTCCATTGTTCTTTATCACAAATAATTTTTATTGCATCGTGATCTGAAAGGGGTGCTTTGACTACTTCTGCATTTCTGCACTGGATTGTGAGGTTTTTACGCCCTAGTACATGGTCAATTTTTGAGTATGTGCCATGTACTGCTGAGAAGAAAGTACATTCCTTTTTATCCCCATTCAGTTTTCTCCAGAGGTCTATCATATCTGCCTTTTCTAAAATTCTGCTCACCTCCTTAACTTCTTTCTTGTTTATTTTGAGGTTAGATTTATCAAGTTCAGATAGGGGGAGGTTGAGGTCTCCCATTATTATAGTTTTGCTGTCTATTTCTTCCTGTAATTCCCTTAACCTCTCCTCTAAGAATATGCATGCCATACCACTTGGTGCATATATGTTAAATAATGATATTGCTTCGTTGTTTATGGTGCCTTTAGCAGGATCTAGTGTCATTCCTTATCTCTTTTAATTAGATCTATCTTTGCTTTTGCTTTGTCTGAGATTAGGATTGCTACCCCTGCTTTTTTAACTTTAGCCAAAGCACAATATATTCTACTCCAGCCTTTTACTTTTACCCTGTGTGTATCCCCCTGTTTCAAATGTATTTCTTGTAAACAGCATATTGTAGGATTATGGTTTTTAATCCATTCTGCTATCTGCTTCCATTTTATGGGAGGGTTCATCCCATTCACAGTTATGATTACTGTCTGTGTCTTTCTCCATTCTATTTCCTCCCATTAATGCTTTTATTTCTCCCTCTCCCCTTCCACTCCTCAACAAAGTTTTGCTTTTGACCACCACCTTCCACAGTTTACCCTCCCTCTTGATTCCCCTCCCTCATATTACCATTTTCCACTTGCTACTTCTTTCCTCCCTTCTGACCACCCCTCCCATTTTTCCCCTTTCCCCTCCTACTGCCTGTAAGACAAGTTAGAGTTCTATACTTATCAGGGTATATTATTCCTTTCTTTAACCAAATCTGTTGAGAGAAAGCTCAAATACTGCTCTTCTCCCTCCCTTCTTTCCCTCTACCACAATATGTTTTTGTGCCTCTTCATGTGATCTTATTTGCCCTTTTCTACTACCTCCTTACCTCTTCTCCCAGCACCATCGCTTTATATCTCTTAATTATATTTTTATCATAATATTGGTTATTTTATACTGACATGCACAGTCTATGAATATTCCTTTCAATTGTCGTAATGAGTATACTGTTCTCAGGATTGACATATATATAAAACATATATAAAACAAAATAATCCTATATAAGGATGTAATTAATTAGCCTTATTGATTAACTAGGGGGTTCCCCCCCCCTTTTACCTTTTTATGTCTCTCTTGAGTTTTGTATTTGGAGATCAAATTTTCCATTGAGCTCTGGCCTTTTCATCAGGAAGGTCTGGAATTCCCTTATTTCATTGAATGTCCATCTCACTGCCTGGAAAATTATGCTCAATTTTGCTGGGAAGTTGATCCTTGGTTGTAGTCCAAGCTCCTTTGCCTTTTGGAATATCGTATTCCAATTTCTCCTGCCATTTAATGTAGAAGCTGAAAGATTCTGTGTGATCCTTACTGTAGTTCTGTGATATTTGAATTGTTTTTTTCTAGCTGCTTGCAGGATTTTCTCCTTGACCTGGTAGTTCTGGAATTTGGCTATAGTATTTCTTGGAGTTTTCAATTTGGGATCTTTTTCAGGGGGTGATGGATGCTTTCAATGACAATTTTACCCTCTGGTTCTAGGACCTCTGGGCAACTTTCCTTAAGGATTTCATGGAAGATACCATCTAGGCTCTTTTTTTCATCATAGCTTTCAGGTAGACCAATAATTCTTAGACTGTCTCTCCTGGATCTATTTTCCAGGTCAGTTGTTTTTCCCATCAGATATTTCATGTTTTCTTCTATTTTTTTTCATTATTTAGATTTTGTTTAACTGATACTTGATGTCTCATAGAGTCATTAGCTTCTACTTGCCCAATTCT
Organism: Trichosurus vulpecula; assembly: GCF_011100635.1. Lineage (NCBI taxonomy): Eukaryota > Metazoa > Chordata > Mammalia > Diprotodontia > Phalangeridae > Trichosurus > Trichosurus vulpecula. The sequence continues at coordinate 162,859,147 of NC_050573.1, forward strand.
AATTTTTAGTGTTTTGTTTTCTTCCTTTATCTCTTCTATCTCCTTTTTCATTTGGTTGATTTTACTTTTCAATGAGATATTTTCTCCAATTATATTCTGATTTTCCTTAACCAATTCCCCAATTTTACCTTTTAAAGATTTGTTTTCCTCATTGAATTTTTCTCTATTTTTTGTTTTATCTTGCTAATTTGGTTTTTAAAGTCCTCCTTGAGTTCTTCCAGTAATGCTTTTAGGTCTGGAGACCAGTTCACTTTCCCTTTTGACATTTCAGATGTGGGTGTAGTGTCCATGCTGTCCTCTTCTGAATTGATATTTTGATCATCCCTGTCTCCATAATATGAATCTCATCTTTGAAAGCTTCTTGCTATTCTTTTTCATGGTGTTTTTTTTCCTCCTGGTTTCTGAAGTGGATCTCTGCTTCTGGGGCTCAGGGGGCTCAGACCCAAGTTTCTTGTGTTGGGATCTAGCTTTATGTGCTATGGCCTCTGGTTTCGTGAAGTGTGGGGGGTCTGACTGCTGCGGGGGGGTCTCCTCTTCCCCAAGACTGTTCTACAGAATGGGTGGTCTCAGCTCTTGTCTGTGCTGATGTCTGCCACTTCCCCGGCAGTGCAAAGCCAAGTCTGGGGTCCTGGCATTGACGTCAGTTAGCTCCACCCCTGGGGCTCAGTTACTCCTGTTCTGCTGAGGTGGGGCCTGCTGGGACACCTCTCTTCCTGCTCTAGTCTCCTTCTGCCACCTCAAGAAGGGCCCTCTCCACAACTTCTCTTGCTACTCAAGCCCCCTTCAGGCTCCTCTGTTTCTTCTGAGGTTTTATCCTCTGGGTTTATTCAAGGGAGGGATATGAGCCATTTTACCTGCACATCCTGGCTCCTAGAAGTTCAAGAAAGTGGCTAGTTGCTCCCACAGCCACAGACGCTGCGCTCTGACAGACTCTTGTCCTGGGCTGAGAGGCCTGGGGCTCCATTGCAGCTGTAGCTGGTACTTCTGCCCTGGGCCTGTTCCTGCTCCAGCGTTTCGCTCACTCAGCGCTCTCCCAGAGCAGTAGGCTGGCTGGATTCCTCTGCTGTTTCCGGTTGGTTTGGTCTGGTGCCAAAACACTTGCCTGGCACTCCTACCCCTCTCAGTCTACTAGTGGCTTCTAACTCTCTCAAATCTGCTCAGCTTCACTTTTTTGGACATATCTGACAGAATTTGTGAGAGAGCTCTGGTAGTTGCTTCCTTTCACAGTGCCATCTTGGCTTCGCCCTGTGCCTCTCATTTCTTTCTTGTGATTCAGTCCTACATCACTAACTGCCTATTGGATGTTTCAAACCAGATGTCCCAGAGGCATCTTAAAATCAACAGGTCCAAAACTGAACTCATCTTTGCCCCTTAAATCCTCTTCTTTTCTAAACTTCTCTATTTCTGTCAAAAGAATCATCATCCTTCCCATTTTCCAGGTTTATACCCTCTGCTTTCTCCTGGACTCCTCACTTTGCTTCACATATTCAATCAATTGCCACATGCAGTCGTTTCAGCCTTCACCACCACCCCTCCCAAATCTGAATCCTTTTTTTCACTCACATAGGCATCACCTTAGATAAGGTTGTTACCATATCTTACCTACATCATTGCAACAGCTCCCCAACTGGTCTCCCTGACTCAGGTCTCTCGCCACTCCAGTCCACCCTAATCATTTCTACAAACATTATTTTCTAGTGCAAATCTAGCCATTTGACTCCTCTAATCAGCTCCAGTGACTCTCTCTTGCTTTTAAGATTAAATTTAATCTCCCCTGTTTAGCTTTTAAAGCCCTTCACAACCTGATGCTAATTCATCAAATTTCCATCCGCATTATGCACTACTCCCCCTCCTGCACTCTCTGATCCAGACAATCCCCTTTGTTTCTCAGATGTGGAATTCCATCAACCGTCTCTGTGTTTTTGCACTTGCCACCCCACATGTCTAGGATGGACTCCCTCCTCATCTATGCCTCATACAATCCCTCTATTCCTTTAAGATACAGCTCAAGAACCCTCTTTGTCATGGAGACTTCCCTGGTCTCCTCACGTGCTAATACCATTCCCTCCTCTCCAAACTACCTTGCATGTATTTACTTTGTATGTGTGTGTATATGCATATATATATATATATTATATATATATACATACATATATACATATTTGTATATATTCTTTTTAGACTTATGCTGTATATGTTTTTACATTTATTTGTTTTCTTCTCCATTAGAATATAAGCTCTTTACTTCATTCTTTGTATGCCCAGTGCTTGGCCCAATGCCTGGAACAGAGTAGGGCCTTAACAAATGCTTGTTGACTATCTTCCAGGAAGCCAAGAAGTAGAAATGTGGATGGATAGAATTCCAGAACTGGGTGACAGCCAGTGAAAATGGGAGGAGCAAATCATAGAGTAACTTGAGTGATGAGCAGTGAGGAGGCCAGTTTTGCTGAATGGCAAAGTATATAGAAGGGAGTAGGGTGTAAGAAGACTGGGAAGGTAGGGAGTGGGCAGGCTATGAGGGACTTTAAAAGCCAAAGCAAGGATTTTATATTTAATTCTGAAGGTAAGAGGGATCCCCTGGAATTGATTAAAATTGGCAGGCAACATGATCAGACCTGAGTTTTAGGAAGGTCATTTTGACATTATGCGAAGAGGATAGTTTGGAGTGGAGAGAAACATGAGGCAGACAGACTAGCCTAAAGACATGAGGTGATAAGAGTTTGTGTCAGGGTGGCAGCAGTGTTAGAGAAAAGAAGGAGGTATATACCTGAGATGTGACAGAGGAGTAAAATTCACAAGTCTTGGCAATTGATTGGGTACAAGGGATGAGAGAGAGAGAGAGAGAAAGAGTTTAAAAATAAAACCTAGATAACCTCAAAATTAATAGGGAAAGTAGGGACAGAGGAGAGTGTGACGAGACCAGAAGCCAGATTATAAAGGGAGGGGAAGAAATGGAGACAAGAAGTATATATGGCTTTTTCTAGTAATTTTACCGAGAAAAGGAAAAAAAATCTATTAGATAACAGCAGTGTGGATTGGTAGAGACTAGTTAAGGATTTTTTAAAATAAGGATAGGGGACATGGGCATGTTTGAAAGCAGTAGGGAAAGAACCCTTCTTCAGCAGGTTCTTCCTAAGGAGAGACCGAAGATTTAGAGGAGGGAGAGGAGTATTGAAGATATAATTTGCTGGAGAAGAATAGAGGTAATGCTGTTGAAAGGACATGGGTGAATTATGATAACATAAATTTATAATGTACACAATCAGCAAGGGGTTAGATGACTTCTCTAGATTAGAACGTGAGTAGGAGCATAGAGGGTAAACGGAGGGAATCCTCCATGGCTGAGGCTTGGTAAGGGAAGAGTGATGACAGGACAAGGGGATGAGAGATTTGAGAGTTGAGGACTGTTTGGATTTAAATATACTAACTCCAGGATTGAAATTGGAGGCAAGGGAAGTCAGAATAAATGTAATGCCCTGAGAAAGCAGAGGGATTGGACAGAGCTCACAATGAGGATGAAGGCTAGAACTCACATCTTTGGACTACAGACGAGTGATCATTCTGCAAAACCAAATCCACCTCTCCTGGGCTAGTAAAATTTAGAATAATTCTTTTCAAGGCTGAAATCATAGTGCAGGAAAAGCCATCTATCAATATTTTAGAAATTTAAAATCTCATTTAGTCCCGTTAACTCGCAAAATATCAACCTGCATAATAATCACTGTGAATCATAGCTGTCACTCTGACTGTCTGGAGGTTACTAATTTTTTTTTTTTTTGGTGAGAATACTCTGTTGTCAGTTAGCTGAGGTTGGGTTGTTAGGGCCCTATTGATTCAGCATCAGTCTGGGCTCCCATCTCATTCAAACTGCTAGAGTCTTAACATTACTAATGGCCCACTCTTAGTGGGGAACAATTGACCGAGCTGAGCCATCTTTGTTCAGCTAAAGAAAGAGACTGGATAACATTGATCATCTCATTTCCTCTGTCAAACTTAGTAGTAGCTGGCAGTCCACACCACAGGGTACAATAATTATAGAGCCCCCTGCTGAGATGCCATTATTAAGGTTGCCTGGTATTTTTGACACAGCCCTTTTATGACTCAGTAGTTTAAAAAAAAAAAAAGGCTGATCTGGGTAAAGTGTGCCTTAAGGTTTCAGCTCAGAAGTATTTTGTTTTCCTTAAAATAAAAAAAAAAATAAAACATGTTTAAAGCATTTCAAACTTGCAGAAAACAAACAGCTATTTTGAGACGTTGTCCGGTGTGCCCACACATCACTAATCAAACATTCCAATGGGCAAGCACACTGAAGTTGGGCGTGGCACATGCCCATAAAAGTCTGTACTTCAGAATGAGAGCAAGGCTTCCAGAAACGTGATAAGTAAACCAAAGTTGGAGTGATTAGAAAAACAATACTGAGGAAAAGATGGTCATGGCTGAGCAATAACAGATTGGGGGTAAGGGGGGAAGGTTGAAGAATAGTACTCTTGGCTGCCAGCCATCTTAATGATCTAATTATTCCCGTTGCTGTTTTACAGCTTAAAATCGTGAGATCATAGGATTTGGGGGGGGGGGGGGGGAAGGCCTAGAAGTCATGAGTCTAAGCCTCTTACTTTCCATAGGATACTTGTTATCAACACAGCACTGCATAGGCCCAGGGATGGGGAACCTGCAGCCTTCTAGGTCCTTGGGTGCAGCCTTTTGACTGAGTCTGGGTTTTACAGAACAAATCCTTTTATTAAGGGGATTTGTTCTGTGAAGTTTGGATTCAGTCAAAGGGCCGCACTTGAGGGCCTTAGAGGGCCACATGTGGCCTCAAGGCCACAGCTTCCCCACCCCTGATTGGCAATCTAATTGAATTTTCTACTAGAATCAATTAATGTGCTCTCGTTATAACAGCTGATCCAATTTGTTAATGTTATTCAGTCATACTGACTCTTCATAACCCTATTTGAGGTTTTCTTGGCAAAGATGCTGCAATGGTTTGCCATTTCCTTCTCCAGTTAGTTTACAGATGAGGAAACTGAGGCAAAAAGGGTTACGTGACCAGAAAGTATCTGAGGCCAGATTCAAACTCAGGTCTTCCTGACTCAAGGCTCAGTATTGTATTCACTGTGCCACTTCACTGCCCTTCATCCAGTTTAGTCTCTCCTTATATCCCCTCTCCAACTCTGGTGTTTTCCACTTCACTCATTCATGATTCATCCAAATAATTCAAAAAGCATTTACTGCTGTATATGACTACAAAGCACTAGGAGGATAGATGGTATGGGACCACACAGTAGAAAGAAGATTTCAGGTAAGAAGAAGGCCTGGGCTCTAATCCTGATCCAACTATTAACCCTGGGCTATCTATGTAAGATCTCAGGGTCTGGGGCAGTTGGTTGGTGCAGTGAGTAGAGCACTGGCCCTGGAGTCAGGAGGACTTGAGTTCAAATTCAGCCTCAGACAGTTGACACACTAGCTGTGTGACCTTGGGCAAGTCACTTAACCCCAATTGCCCTGCCTTTCCCCCCCAAAAAAAAAGATCTCAGGGACTTAATGTCTTTACCCACAAATTTAACAGATTGAATGAAATGGCCTTGAAGGCACTTTCTAGCTCTAAATCTAAGATCTTATGATCTGAGGAAAATATTCGTAGTTGCTGATTCATTCAGTCTTATCACAGTCTTTGTGACCCAGGATGGGCTTTTCTTGGCAAAAATATTGGAGTGGTTAGCCATTTCCTTCTCCAGTGGACTAAGGCAAACAGAGGTTAAGTGACTTGTTCAGGGTCACACAGTAAGTACTTAAGTCTAGGTTTAAACTCAGGTCTTCCTGATGCCAGGCCCAGCACTCTATCCACTGAGCCATTTAGCAGTCTCTAAAGTAATCTTCACCTTCAAGGAACTTCCATTCTCCTAGAGGAGCTGACAGTCTCCTAGGACTTAAATTTTATTTCTATTCTCATGTAAATTGGCTGTAATAAGCAAGTGGCCTAGATAAGCCTGGCTACTTTCTGGCTGAATGTTGTAGACCTCCTGGGCAGCTTTTATTCAGGTTTGAAATTTTTATAAATTACTTTCTGGAAAGCCAAAAAGGGGGTATTTGATATTTTTTAAAAAAGGATATTGTTCCTGAAGTGTGGAGTTGTGAAGTCCCTCTAATCTCCACACCTGTTGCCCCCAAACCCTGGCTTAATTTATCTATCAATCTTATTTATCTGTTTGTTATTAAAGCCTTTTGTTTTTATATCACATATTTGTTTCCAAATCTCTCTCTCCCCCCTCCTATATTTAGTAAGCGTTTCCTAGCAACAAAATGGGGGTTCTTTTTGGTTTTTTTGGAGAAAAGTAGCAGTTAGTAAACCAATATCAACCATTCCTGACATCCACAGCCACAAAGAAAGAGAGGTGGATTTCCTCAACTCTTTTCCAGGTTGTTTTAATGATATGGCATTCAGTGCCTGAACCACCAATTTGTATTCTGGTCCTTGTGATTGAGTTCTTTCCTTATTCCTCAGGTCTTAGGAATATCTAGGAACCTCTTGACCTGGTTCTTAAAATTGTGTTCCTTCTTCAATCTCCACTGTCTCCCTACCTTTGCTTGAATTTCTTCAGAATCAAGATTCTACCTGGGCCCTACTCTACCCTCCTAGTAACCCAGAACCTTTATCTCAAGCCATAGTTTGTGGTTGGTCCCTATTACAGGCCAGACCACTCTCACTACCTACCTCTGTAGACCCTCAAGTCTTTTGCCTGGTGCTAGTGCCTTTTCCAATTCTATTCCTTCAGGTCTGTATATTCTCTGGGTCCCAGCCATATCCTTTCTGACTCATGGCACTGAGTCATGGTTCACAACATTCTGAGCCCTAAAACAGCCAAGGCCCTCATGAAAGCATTAGTGAGCTCTATTCAGAGCCATGATCATTAGTTCTCAGTGTATCAGGTGGCTCAGGCCTTCAAGTTCTGCCTCTATAGGCCTTTGTGCCCATTGCTGGACTCCCAAGACACCATGCTGCACTTGCTTCTTGCCTATTGTTGGTCTGCCTTAACAATGGCTGCTGATAGAGTTATGTATGGAGACCTGGGGTGAAATAGTTGGGGAAATTTAGATGAGCTTCATGGGCAGGGTTAAGGAAAAGAAGGTATTTAAACAGGGTTCCTACAGTACATATAGGGCTGATGTACAATTTTTTAAATTGTTCCATCTTTTGGGAAGTTCACAGTCTGCTATGTGGGAGATATTGAGAGGAGATATTGGTCAAGCATCTTGCATCTTCTGTAAGCTTGTATTGGCTGGGCAGTGGTAGTATGTGATTTCCTTCCCAGTTCCCTCCTCTTTGTTACTTTCTGTAGAAGCGTGTCTGTTTTCTCAAAAATATCTTTGTATGGCCCACAGTCAGACTCTGCGCTTCTCCACAGTTGGGACAGAGGGTGCATGAAGGAGAGGATAGGAGAAGTGATAATATCCCGCAGATTGAATGAGGATCACAAATCTAATCATCTCCCTAAAAGCTCTAGGATTAAGGCATTCTAGGGGAGGCAAAAAGCAGAATGTTTGAAGTTCAAATCAGTGCAACTAGGCTCAAACGGTTTGGCACTAGATTTTCAAATGAGGAAAAGCTAAACAAATTGTGGTAGATGAATGTAACGAAATATTATTTTGCTGTTGAGAAATGGCAAGTTTTATGGATATGTACAATCGTGGAACACATGAATATCTGATGCAAAACTGAAAAGCAACACAATATAAATGGAAATATCAACTACTGCAAAACAATCAACACTGGATGTTACAAAATTATAAAGAATAAGCTTTGTCCCCAAAAAGGAGATATAAAAAGACATCTCGCCCTGGTCCTTTACAGAGGTCACAGGTCATGGATTTGGAACAGTGTGTATTACATGAGACTTTTTTTTAATACATTCATTTTTTCTCTCTAAAACAATTCTTTGTGTTAGGAATTGGCCTTCTGGTAATGGGGAAAGGAAGGATGAAGAAGAAAATAAAAATTACCTAAAAACATGAAAACAAATTACCTAAAAAGATATCAATACAAATCTATTTTTAATGCTATCAAACAAAAAAAACCCTCCTAACTATATCCTATTATGAATGCCCACTATTTATGGTCCTGGATCTCTCCTCCCTTTCTCATCTAAACTCCTAGAAAAAGATGCCTATACTCAATGTCTCTGTTCTTCTTCTCTCCCTGTCTACTGAACCCACCACTACAATATAACTGACCTCATCATTTAACTAAAACCATTGGCACAGTGAGTAGAGCACTAGCCCTGGAGTCAGGAGGACCTCAGTTCAAATCCATTCTCAGACACTTGACCCATGCACTAGCTGTGTGACCTTGGGCAAGTCACTTAACCCCAATTGCCTTGCCAAAAAAAAAAAAGAAAGAAAAAAAACCATTCTTTCCGTTTACCAATGGTCCCTTAAAGGCCTTAATGGCCTTTTCCCAGTACTCATCTTTCTTGACTTCTCTGCTACAATTGTCACTGATGATTACCTTATCCTCCTGAATATTCTCTTTCTGGATTTTCTTGAATCTTTCCTCTCTTGATTCACCTTCTACCTTCCTGACCATTCCCTTTAAGCCTCCTTTGCTAGATTTTCATCGATGTCATCCCCACTAACAGTGTCTCCACAAGGTTCTATACAGGCTCTTTTCTCTTTTCATTCTATACTTTCTTCTCCCTTAGCTATTCTAGTTCAGCTAGGTGGTGCAATGAACCTGGAATCAGGAAGATTCCTCTTCCTGAGTTCAAATCCAGCCTCAAACACTTACTACCTATATGACCTAAACTTAACCCTGTTTGCCTCAGTTTCCTCATCTGTAAAATGAGCTGGAGAAGGAAATGGCAAACCTCTAGGATCTTTGTCAAGAAAACCTCAAATGGAGTCACCAAGAGTCCAACACAACTGAAATGACTGAACAAGTTTCTATGAGTTCAGTAATTAATTCTTTGTTGATGATTCTAAGATCTCTATATCCAGCCCTACTCTCTCACTTGAGTTCCAATGCCACAATACCAACCACCCACTGGATATTTTGAACTGAATTTCCCAAAGGCATGTCAAATTCAAATGACCAAACAGAATCCATTATCTTTCCCCCAATCCTTAACTTCCCTATTACTGTCGAAGGTAACACCAACTTTCTAGTAATCCAGACTTCCAGCCTTGGAGACATCTTCATTTCTCTATTCTTAGCTATTCCACATATCCAATCAGTTACCAAATATTGTCATTTCTTTTTCCCCTGTCATATCTATATCTATATCTGTATCTATTTATAGAGACATATCTATTTATATAGATATATATTTATATTTAAATATATACTTACATTTCTATATAGATATAAACATCTTTGTCTGCACTCAAACAGCCACTAACCTAGTTCAGGATTTCCTCTTTACTCCCATTGACTATTACAATAGCCTTCTATAATTGGTCTCTCAGGCACAATTCTCTCTCCACTCCAAACGAGCCTCCACAAAGCTGTTGTTCTGAATAATGGTCGCCTCAGTGACACCCACTAATAATATTTAGGACTGGTTCCAGACATACTTCACCTAACGCTGTGAAATCTCACCAGCTGCCATTCATCCTACTGCACACCTGTTTCCCTTTCCAGTTCTTAAAATATGATCAAATCAACTCCCAGAAAGGATGTGCCTCCATACTCCCCTATGGCTCTACTCACTATCTCTGTAACTTTCCAAGCCAAATATCTCTCCTTGACCATCATTCCCTATATGTTTTATCTCTTCCTATTAGAAAGCAAGATCCTTGAGGAGAGGGATTGTCTTTCTATTTGTACCTATATCTTCAGAGTTTATTGTAGGGCTTGACCCATAGTAAAGGCTTAATAAATGTGGGTTTTTTTAATCCTTTCACATGCTCTCTCATAAAATGGAATGAGAATGAAAATGAGAAGTGCCTACTAGTTTTACCATTTTATGATCCTATAACTTTATCTTTTTGTTATTAGTCATCAATGATATAATAGTCATCAGATAATATCTAATTATTAGACTAATAATCCAGGGCATGCTCTGTGCCCTAGGCAAGTCTATAAGACTATAAATTGAAGATTGGTTGTCTATCTGCATTGGTAGAGTAAGTTGCCTCCTTGTGACTCCACTATACCAATGAAATAATAAATCTAGTAACATATTATTTTAATTAAATACTAAATAAGTTAAATACATACCAATTAATTTAATTTCAATTTACATATGGTTTTAGCTGTACATGCTCATATGTCACTAAAATTCCTTTGCCAATGAAATCACAAGCCTAATAAAAATGATAACAATTTGTTAGACCTATAATTTTATTGGTATCAGGGGCTCTCAGTGAGGAAACTTACTCTACCAATGCAGATTGACACCTGTAATGGCAGCCACACTGGCATACCCAGGATGGTTGCTAGCACAGGTTCTTAGATCTGCTTTACTAGGAAAGATAGCTGTTTCAGGGGTCAACAATCTTCTTTAATTACATAAAATACAAACAGAAAATACAGAGCAGAGAAATAAAGACCAACAGACAGGGCTATACTGCCTAAATCAAAGCAAAACTTCTATATACTTTACATCCACCACTGAATCCAGAGAATCTTAATCTCTGAGGAGTTGGGGAGCTCTGAACATATGGCCACTCAGAGTCTCTACCAGGGAATCACAGAATCCTTCTTGTAAGTGAACCCCCAAAGCAAAAGCTCAACTATCAGAATATATACTCTTTCTGCTAATAGGCTCAGAGCCAGAAGGCATCACAACCCCCCTGACTCAGTGCCAAATTAGAAATTAGCAAAAGGTGTGTAAGCCTTCCTACAAACAAGCAAGCTTCCCCTTAATGGGCTCTACGTGAGGCCTACTGATGGGCAGGGAAGATTTTATTCCCCATTAACCTTACAACACCCAGCCTTCAACATGTAGTCTCATAAAGTTGCCTAGGACACAGAGAGGTTAAATGACTTGTCTAGAGTCATCCAGTCGATATAAAAAATGGGACTAGATCAAAGGGCTTTCTTACTCCAAGGCTAGCTCTCTACCTATTATGCCAGGGCTGAATTTTTAATAATGATACTATAATAATAATCAAAAAATAACTTTCAAAGAGCAAGGGAAAGAAACAGAACTGGTCATTTGGATGCTCCCCCATGACACTGCCTGTACTACCTATTTTCACTAGAGTTCATGTCTCACAAAGAGAGCAAGCAGGGCTAGGCAACCTGATAAGGAAGAAATCACCTATATTTTTATAGCCTATAAACCAGAGTAATGGGACTGTTCCAGATTTCTTGAGGATGTATGCCATAAGATGATTTAGATTCTATTCCAAAATCACTGGGCCACCTTGCAAACACCATTTGTACCTCCCAGGGAAAGAAGGAGGTATGGATATCTATAGTCTGTCTTTCGTTATTGTTGTTCAGTCATGCCCAACTCTTTTTGACCACACCCCCCTTTTTAGGGGTTTTTCTTAGCAAAGATATTTGCCATTTCCTTCTCCACTGGATTAAGGCAAACTGGGGTTAAGTGACTTGCCCAGGGTCACACAGCTAGCAAATGTCCAAGGCTTGATTCAAACTCACATCATTCTGACTCCAGGCCTAGCACTTTGTCCACTGAGCCATCTAGTTGCCTCACGGGCCCTCCTAGAAACTACCTTAGGACCCCCCTTGGATGAGTCACTTAACCTGTCTTAGCCTAAACCTCTTGATCTGAAAAAATGAGAGAACTGGATTAGATGACCTCTAAAGTCCCATCCAGTCCCATGATTTCATGGTCCAGATACCATGGGCATCTGCCTGCCCTGTTTTGCAGATGTAATTAGACCTTTCCTCTTTTTTAGATTCAATTGCAATTTCTTTCTTTCCCCACTTCATCCCCTAAAAGAGAACCCCAAAATACAATCCTTTGCAAAGATACTAAGCTACTTGGAAAAGTTAACGTTTTATTTGCTGAGCTACATTAAAGACTATAGGCTAAGGAGCAATAAAATAGAAGGTAGAAAACTCTGAGTTTCACAGTAGCCTCTCAGAGGAATAAATTACAAAACTTAAGCATCTGTTACATAGTCACAAGAAAGTAAGAAACTCTGTGTTCTGTACAATAGTCCTTAAGTGCAGCATAAATTAATTTATTTCTGTCAGTCTACTTTCCATAAATAAGTTGATTCAGCAGTATTTACTGACTGGTCTGGCTGGTGAGGGAGACATGGCAGCTATTACAGGTACAATATTTTCATTCACTAAACACCATCTAGATAGAAAGCTGTAATTGCCAAACTATGTCTGCCAAAGACTTATTTTGGCACCATGCTATACCTTGTACATCCCTCCATTGAATTTTTATAGGAAACACTACCTGCTTTCATGTTCCACAATCAGTTTCTTTATATTAACTAAAAAGTACCCCATTCTTTCCTCCTCCTGATCAGGAACAGCTGTCAATCCTTCTTTTCCCTCTCAAAATATCTGCTGCAGTTTCTGCTCCTTTTTCTTCCCTATCCAACCCTCTCATTTCGTTTTCTGTCCCATGTTGTTCTAGGAGCATTTTTTGGATCTATATTGAGTGGAATCTGAATCACAATAAGCCCCATTTGTTTTTTTCAATTAATCCCACTTTTTTATTTTTTTTAATTATTTTTATTTATTTTGTTAAATATTTCCCAATTACAAGTAACATAATTTTAACAATCATTTTTTTAAACTTTGAGCTCCAAATTCTCTCTTCCCTCCCACCTCTCTCCCCTCTTTGAGAAGGCAAGCAATTAGATATTTGATTATGTTGAGATCATGCAAAACATATTTCTATATCAGCTATGCTGAAGAAGAAAACAAAAACAAAAAAGTTTTTAAAAATCAAAAATTGTTTCAAAGGAGACTTAAGTCTGTATTCAGAGCTCATCAGCTCTCTGGAGTTGAGTAGCATTTTTCAACATGGAATTGTCTTGGATCATTGTCTTAATCAGAGTAGCTAAGTCTTTCACAGTTGATCATCCATATAATGCTGCTGTGTACAAAGTTGACCTGCTTCTACTCACTTTACTTTGCATAAGTTCATACAAGTCTTCCCAAGTTTTTCTGAAAAATCTTGCTCATATTTTTGACATTACAGTAGTATTCCACCACAATCATATACCACAACTTGTTTGGCCATTCTCCAACAGATGGATATTCCCTCGATTTCCAATTCTTTACCTCCACAAAAAGAGCTGAAATAAACATTTTTTTTTGGCACAAGTGGGTCCTTTTCCCTTTTCTTTGATCTCATTAGGATAGAGATGTAGTAGTGGTATTGCTGGGTCAAAGGGTATTCACAATTGTATAGCCTTTTGGGAATAGTCCCAAATTGTTCTCCAGAATGGTTGGACTAGTTCAAAACTCCACCAGCATTATATTAGTATTGCAATTTTTCCACATCCCCTCTAGTATTTGTCATTTTCATTTTCTGTCATGGTAGTTAATCTGATAGGTATCAGGTGGTATCTCAGGGTTGTTTTAATTTGCATTTCTCTAATCAGTAGTGTTTAAGACCAATTTTATTTTATGAGACAACTGATAACATTGATTTTTTTCTTCTGAAAATTGCATGTCCATATCCTTTGACCATTTGTCAACTGGAGGATGGCTTTTATTTTTATAAATTTGGCTCAATTCCCTATGTATTTAAAAAAATAAAACATTTAGTAGAGAAACTTGCTATGAATTTTTTTACCAGTTTCTTGTTTTCTTTCTAATTTGGGCTGCATTCATTTTGTTTGTACAAATGCTTTTTAGTTTCATGTAATCAAAATTATCTATCTTACTTCCCCAAAACCACCCAACTTTTGTTTGGTCATAAACTCTTCCCTTATCCATAGATCTGACAGGAACATTTTTCCACGCTCCACTAAGTTGTGTGTGTGTGTATGTGTGTGTGTGTGTAGTGTATGTATGTATGTATGTTGTGTATATATATATATCATATATGTGATATATATATATATCACCCTTTATATCTAAATAATTTATCCATTTTTACCTTATCATGGTTTATGATGTGAGGTATTAGGCTATGCCTAGTTTCTGCCAAACTGCTTTCCAGTTTTCCCAGCAACTTTTGTCAAATGGTGAGTTCTTAACCCCAAAAGCTTAGATCTTTGGATTTATTTGGATAAATCTTTGGATTTAGATTACGATGGTCATTTACTACTGTCTATTGTGAACCTGATCTATTTCACTAATCTACTACTCTATTTCTTAACCAGTACCAGATTGTTTTGATGATTGTTGTTGTTGTTCTTGCACATCATTTAGTCATGTCTGACTTTTTGTGACCCTAGTGACCATAGCCACACCAGTCTCTTCTATTCTCTACTATCTCTCAAAGTTCATGTTCAAGTGCCTGTTCATTATTTCCACAATACTATCTACCCTCTGTGCTCCCCTTTTCCTTTTGCCTTTATTTTATTCAAAAATCAGGGTCTTTTCCATTGTGTCCCATCTTCTTATTATGTGGCCAAAGTATTTAAGTATCAGCTTCAGTATTTGACCTTCTAGCGAATAGCCTGAATTAATTTATTCAAGTATTAACTGATTTGACCACCTTGTTGTCCAAAGGACTTTCAAAAGTCTTCTCTAGCACCACAATTCAAAAGCATTGATTCTGCAGCACTCAGATTTCCTTATAATCAAATTCTCACAGCCATACATTGCTACTGGGAAAACCATAGCTTTGACTATACAGAACTTTGTCAGAAAGGTGATGTCTCTACTTTTAGTATGCTGCCCAAATTTGCCATAGCTTTTCTTTTAAGGATCAAGCTTCTTTTAATTTCATGACTGCAGTTACCATCTGTAGTGATCTTTGAGCCCAAGAATATAAAATCTGAATGTGAGAATATAAATTTGAACATAAGAATATAAAAATCTTCCATTTCTTCTCTCTCTACTTGCCAGTAAGTGATGGGACCAGGTATCAAGAGCTTATTTGTTGTTTGTTGTTTTTTTATGGTGAGCTTCAAACTAGCTTTTATATTGTCCTCTTTTCACTCTCATCAAGAGTTTTCTTAATTATTCTTCACTTTCTGCCATCAGAGTGGTGTCGTCTCTATATATGTGATTGCTGATATTCCTCCTAGCAACCTTAATTCCAGCTTTAGATTCATCCAGTCTGGAATTTCACATGGTATACTCTGCATATAATTTAAATAAATAAGGTGAAAATATACAGCCTTATCATGTTCCTTTTTCAATCTTAAACCAATCATCAATTGTTCCATGTTCAGTTCTAACTGTTGCTTTTTGGCCCGCATACAATTGCTGGGGTAAGATGAATTTGTACCCGCATCTCTTTGAGGACTTGTCTCATTTTTTTGTGATCCACAAGGACAATGGCTTTAGTGTAGTCAATGGAACAGAAGTAGATGTTTTGTTTTATTTTGGTTTTTTTTCTGGAACTCCCTTGCTTTATCCATAATCCAGCAATTATTAGCAATTTTGTCTCTAGTTCCTCTGTCTCTTTAAAAACTAAGCCATTCTTCTGGGTAATTCTTGTTTCGCATATTGCTGAAGTCTAGTTTGTAGACTTTTAAGCATAACCTTGTTGGTATGTGAAATGAGCATGATTGTTCAGTAATTCAAGCATTCCTTGGCATTGCCCTTCTTTAGGATTGGGACATAAACTTATATTTTCTAATCCTGTGGCCACTGTTTTCCAAATTTGCAGGCATATTACTTTAACAGCATCATCTTTTAGGGTTTTAAATAGATCATCAGGAATTCCGTCACCTCCACCAGCCTTATTGTTAGCAATGCTTCCTAAGGATCACTTGACTTCGTTCTCCAGGATGCTTGAGAGCTCTAGATCTCCAACCACAACATCACAGTTATCAGTGATATTAAGATCTTTCTTGTATAGTTCTTTTGTGCATTTTGACACCTCTTTTTAATCTCTTCTGCTTCTGTTAAATCCATACCATTTTTGTCTTTTGTCATGCCTATTTTTGCATGAAACTTAAGGGAAAGTTTCATGCATCAAGGGAGATATCACTAATTTTCTTAAAGAAATCTCTCCCATTCTATTGTTTCCTTCTATTTCTTTGCATTGCTCATTTTTAAAAAAAAACCTTTATCTCTCCTTTCTATTCTCTAGAATTCTGCATTCAGTTGTGTATATCATTCTCTTTCTCCTTTCCCTTTCACTTTCCTTCTTTCCTCACCTATTTATAAAACCTCATCATATTGCCATTTTGAAAGTCCTTTTTCTTTGGGATGTTTTTTGTTGCTGTCTCCTGTACAATATTGTGAACTTTGATCCATAGTTCTTCAGGCATTCTATCTACCAGATCTAATACCTTAAATCTATTCATCACCTCCATTTCATATTTATAAGGGATATTATTTAGGTAATACCTATATGGTCTGATGGCTTTCTCCACTTTCTTCAATTTAAGTCTGAATTTTGCAATAAGATACTCATGATCTGATCCACAGTCAACTCCAGGTCTTGTTTTAACTCACTGTATAGAGTTTCTCCACCTTTAGCTGCAAAGTATATAATCAATATGATTTCAATATTGACTATCTGTTGATGTTCATATGTAAAGTTGCCTTTTGTATTGTTGGAAAAGAGTGTTTGTTATGACCAGTGAGTTATCTTGATAAAACTATATTAACCTCTGCCTTGCTTCATTTTGTACTTCAAGGCCAAACTTTCCCATTATTTCATTTATCTTTTGATTTCTTACTTTAGCATTCGAGTCCCCTAAAATTAACATGACATCGTTTTTTGGTGTTATTTCTAGAAGTTTTTGTATTTCTTCATAGAACTGATCAACTTTTACCTCTTTGGCCTCAGTGGTTGGAGCATAGACTTGTATTGCTGTAATGTCGAATGGCTTGCCTTGGATTCAAACAGATATCATTTGCCTGTTTTTGAGATTATACCCCAGTACTGCTTTTCTCACACTTTTATTGACTATGAAGGCTATTTACTCCATTTCTTCAAAGGGATTCTTGCCCATAGTGCCCTACATAGTGATCATCTGAACTAAATTCACCCATTCTTATCCATTTAAGTTCACTGACACCCAAGATATCAATGCTTAAACTTTCCATCTCCTGTTTGACCACATCCAACTTCCCTTGGTTCATAGATTTGTATTCCAGATGTCTATGCAATATCAATCTGTACAGCATCAGACTTTCTTTTGTCACCAAACATGTCTGCAGCTGAGCTTCCCTTTGGCTTTGGCCTTGCTTCTTCATTCTTACTGGAACTTCTTGTAGTTATCCTGTGCTCTCCCCCAGTAGCATGTTGGACACCTTCTTGACTGAGGGACTCATATTCCAGTTTCATTTCTTTTATCATTTTAGTACTGTCCATGGGGTTTTCTTGGCAAAGATACTGAAATGGTTTGCCATTTCCTTCTCCAGTGGACTACCTTTTGATAATTAACACTTTATAATATAGCTTGAAATCTGAAATGTCTAGGCAGCTTTTCTTTAAATTTTTTTCACTGATTCCCTCAATATTCTTGACCATTGGTTCTTCCAGAGGAATTATTACTATTTTTTCTAGCTCTATAAAATAATTCTTTGGTAGTTTTGTTGGTATGGCACTGAATAAGTAAATTAAATTAGGCAGAATTGTCATTTTTTATTATATCGGCTCAGAGTACCCATGAGTGAATAACATTTCTCCAGTTGTTTAGATGTGCATCTTTGTGTGAAAAGTGTTTTGTAATTATGTTCTTATAATCACTGGGTTTCTCTTGGTAGGTAGACTCCCAAGTGTTTTATATTATTTGCAGTTATTTTAAATCTAATTTGTCTATCTCTTCCTGCTGGGTTTTGTTGTTAATATATCGAAATACCTTTACGAGAGTTTATTTTATATCCTGCAACTTTGCTGAAGTTGTTTAAACTAGCTTTTTAGTTGATTCTCTAGGGTCCTCTAAGTAAACCATAAATATCATCTGCGAAGAGCAAGATTATTGTTTCCTCATTGTCTATTTTTGTTCTTTCAATTTTTTTTCTTGCCTTATTGTGATAGCTAGCAATACTGAATACTAGTGCTGATAAAGGATATCCTTGCTTCACTCCTGATCTTATTGGGATGGCTTCAAAATTCTCCCCATTACAATAATGCTTGTTCTCGGGTTTAGATAAATACTATTTATCATTTTAAGAAAGGTACCATTGATTCCTATGCTGTTTAGTGTATTTAATAGTAATGGGTGTTATATTTTGTCAAAGGGTTTTTTTCTGGTTCTATTGATATAGTCATATGATTTTTGTTGTTTTTGTTGTTGACATGGCCAATTATGCTGATAGTTTTCCTAATATTGTACCAGCCCAGTATTCTTTATATAAATCCCACCTGGTTATAATGTATGATCTTTGTGATATATTGCTGTAATTTCCTTGCTACTATTTTAATTAAAATTTTTGTATCAATATTAATTAAGGAAATTGGTCTATAATTTTCTTTCTCTGTTTTTGCTCTCCCTGGTTTAGGTATCAAAACCAGAGAGATTGTTGTTGTTCATCCTTTGTTCTCAAAGAGGACCAATGACATCAGAAGGGTGATGTCTTGATTTGTAAGTGAATTGGATTTATGTGAGGCAGTGCTGTGCAAAGTCATCAGCCTTTCTCTCTCCTCCAGAGTCATCAGAGTCCAGTGGAAAGACACAGGTCAGGACAACTGGTGATGACCCAGATACAATGGGAGACGTTGGCCTTTTGAAGTTCAAGTATTTCCCAGGTCTCAGTTTGTCTGAGGCAACACTCACTCAGTGATTAAAGGTTAGGTAAGAAATGAGGCCAAAGATATTTGTGTCATAAAAGGAATTTGGTAGGACATCCTCTTTGCCTTGGATTGGGATTACTTATTCCTCAATGTTTCATAGAATTTACTTATGAATCCATCTGATTCTGGGGATTTTTCTTAGGGAGCTCACTGATTGCTTATACAGAGGCAGAGAGGAGCATTTTCTGTTAAGAGGGAGTAAAAGCCTGAGAGGTAACTATGAGGCTACTCCATTGCCTATGCCTGCTTCTGGGTCATAGGGTGAAAAGGAGCACCTTCAGCCCTCAGTCTCCAAGAACTACTAAAAATTAAAACTATAAGCAAATGTACTTTCTCAGCAACTGCCAATTTTTTTCTGTTGTTTTAAGTTGGGGTTTTAAATTTCATCCAACAACAAACAATGGGATGCTGTTGCCATGGTTTAGCCCATTTAACTCCATGGTCCTGAGATATTTAACAACATACTTTAAGAAAAAAAAATAGTCCCTTCACACAACTATTTTTTTTCAGAAATGGTTATCTTGACTAATAATAATCTATGCTTTACAACAAATAATAAGCTAAAAGCTCAACAGATTGTGACATTTCAATGAATAATGTACTGTATCTGGTTAGAAAACACATATCCAAATTTGCATCACTTGAATTCTCAGGTCATTTTATATGTCTCTGCTGGACATTTATAGCTCTATTGGTGTATTAAATATCAGATGGATGTGGATTAACCAAAAATGTTCATTCAAGTAGAGTATAGTTGTTTTATTAATAGGTCTAGATGTTGTAATTTGCAGACATTTCCACTAAATAATGACAATCCTTTAAAAAAACTATTTGTATGCAATATTTTTTTCCAAATTGCTTTATAAATAAATGATGAACATAAAGATATTACTGAATTCAAAATAATCTTATCTACTATGGAACATTTTCTCCCAATAGTTCCTAATATATCTTTTTTTACTTCAAATGAACAAGTCCTGAAGATTCTGTCTCTGAAGATTCTCTTTTTTTTATTTACTTCACAGAATTTTTACAACTTAAAATTCCTAGGCACTGGTAGCCATTCATAAATTCAAAGAGATATTCTTTTCCAAAAGGTTCTGATATGTACATCAGAGTTATACCTCTTTGCTAAGTTCAAAATACCCATGTCTAGCTTTGTTGTTCTTCTAACTGTTAAATAATACAATACTTGTGGTAAAGAGTTAGCTGTTTAGTCTATGGAGGGGAAAATGCTGACATTGCTTAAATTGACAACATGATAGAATGATGTTTTACATTCATACACCATTTTATGCTAATGGAATACTTTGAATACATTATTTCATTTGATCCTCACAATAACCCTGTGAGGAAGATAGCATATATATTATTATTATCATTTTAAAGATGAGGAACTGAAATGGAGATAAGTCAAGGTGAAAGTCCCATGGTGGGGGGCAGACAGAGTCTCAGGTTTCATGCCCTCCATCCACTGGGGTATCTCATGCCACCTTTCCTATGTTACCAGGTCTGTGGTCAAACAAACTAACTCATACTAGGACTTTGCCTTCTTTCTCTTTTTTTTGGTTAAATTTTAATTGAAACACATTTTACCCTAACCAGGAAAAATTACCTCATTTCAATGTACAGTAGCCTAAAATAACTGGTAGTTTTTCTTAGCCCTCTAACTATAAATGAAGAGAATAATAAGTAACCTATCCTCTTGTACCTGAAGTTATTTTGTATTTACTGATGTGTGTATATATTATATCCCTGAACCCCTCTCATCTAATGTAAATTCCCCAAGGATGGGGCTTGCTTCACTTCTGTCTTTAGATCTCTAGCACCTGACACATACCAATATTAAGCAATTAATAAATGCATGTTAGTGTAGTAGCAATTTTGATCTGAAGATCTTTCCCAACCATTAATAGGCCATGTGACCTGCTTATATCACGGGAAGCATAAGTCACATGGTAGGAGGGGCTTCCTGTCAGGAAAAGGAAGTTATGTCACAGAAAATGCTGAGAGAGAAAGATGTTATGGCTACTAATGGCCACTCTCGTGCTTGTTAGAACTGAACAGGCTGACTTAGCTGCACTGTGAGTTTGTTTTGGGGAAGACCCCAGCAGGTGGTCAGAGAGGTTTTGGGATGGCTGTGATATGGTGTTTTAAGTTCCTTTATGTTATGATAAAGTGGGCTGACTGGCTGTGGGAGCTGAACATTTGGTTACGGGATGAGATTCTCTGGTGTCTGAATAAATGTTATATTTCTTTTACCTTCTTTATGGAGAGTCTCTCATACTTTGCAATACAGAACTACATAGGCACATTCACAATTATCGTTGATGTTGTGTTTATTACCTTACTGTTTCAGTTAGTCTGAATTGAATTAATATCAAGGTTTTCTTTTTAAAAAAAACTGTCATTTTCCTGTGCTTAGTTCAATTGCCTACATTTTGTAGAGTATATAGAATAATGGGGTGCTGGAAGGAGGACAGGGTACATATATAGCAGACATTTTTAAAAATACGGTTTTTTTTAACTGATGAAATTTTCTTTTGTTACCCTGTGAGAATTGTTATGAATAATGAATTAGAGCCACTAAAGAGCCTCACTTAAAGAAAGATTCAGTTATGTTCACAAGGTAGTGAACAACCTGTAGTTAGGAACAACCTGATGTTACAAATAGGCAGCAGATTTTGATGACTAGACCTCTTATCAATGTCCACCCACTCCAGGGCAAATGTCTTTTGGTCTTACAATTCAAAACACCCAGAGTAAAGGGAAGGGGAGGAGAGGGGATTGACCTAAAGACTTTTTAAATTATTATTATTCTCTGCAAATAGATACTGACTAGGTTCTGCTATAATACATGTTAAAGTATTCCGAAAACTATTCAAATGCCAAGCATTACATATTTTATTAATATTGTTAAAAATCACAGACTACCACAATCTCCAAAGAATTAAAATTGTGGATGATCCAAAGGGCAATGTCAAGAAGCATGATGGCTGTGAGTAGATTACACTATATTAGTAATAATGCCTTGCATACAAAGAATGGTGTAAAAAGAATACAGGAAATGTAAGCTTGAAAGAGGAGGTGGTTTAGTCATATAAGCAAGAATGGATTAACAGTGCTACATCCAAAGTGCTCTACTGGTACTCACGGAATTTGAGAAAGAGCTCTAAAATGCTGAACAAATTTGTGATTAATGCGAGCCATCATGGACATGTTTATGGTATAGTAGAAAGAACAATGGCTTTGAAGTTAGAGGACCCAGGTTCAAATCCCACCTCTGATTTTTATTGCCTGTTTAGCTCAGGCAAGACACAACCTCCCTAAGCCACCTCAGTTTCCTTGTCTGCAAAACAAGGAGGCTTCTGAGATCTATTATCCTATAAAGCCATGGACAGGCTGGATAGATTCATCATGGATTCATTGGTGAAGGAAATACCTACATCAGGGTGATGCTGGATCCACTTAAGTTTTGAAAAAGTATTATCATTTTTGTAGTATTACAAAGACTAAAATGCAGGTATTCTATGGGATAAATAGACTGTTAGGGTTTGACTTGATAACCTAACTTTCAGTTGCAACACTGCTTCTATGGGAAAATCCCTTCAGAATTTCAAATTGACTTACAAATAAACTTTTGGAACATGTCTCCTTCTGAGTTGTCAATGGTGTGGACTGTACTTACCTGAGGAAAGTGTATTTTAGGAAAGTTTTTAGCTAGGTTTAAAGCAAAAAGAGTTCCTATTTAACCCTTAATCAATCAAGTAATTAAATTAAGGTGAATTCATTCTTACAGCATTCATCAGAGTTTTACAATAATTTTCATTTCACCCTGTATGACATGCAACATACTAGACACAAACCAAAAATGGTGATGTTGGAAGATTGAGACTATTTGAAGGAGAGAAAAGCAGTGTAGAGTTTATATAGAGTTTGGGCATTCTATTCAAAAAGAATTGGTTTAAATTCAGACACCTCCTAAACACATAAACTTTTTAAGTCATGATATAGCCAATAGATATAGCAAAAAAAAATTGTAGGCCCTTGGCATACTGACATTGGGAAAGGCTACTCGGAACTCAAAAGAGCCAATTTAACTGAGGAAGAATCGTGGGATTTTCTAAGGCAAGTGCAGTTCAAACTACTGGCAACTTAGAATGGGAGGTGTTCCAAAAATCTAGCATAGAGATTATCTAGTACACTCTCTCATTTTATATAGAGATAATTGAGCCCCAATGAGATTAAATGACCTGCCCAACTTAATATCTCTAATGAGTGACAAGAGTAGGACTAGAACTTTATCAAATGAGATATTTGCATATCCTTAACACACTAAATAAATGTTAGCTATTAATATTAGTTCTCCTGAATGCCCATCAGATGTCCTTTACAGTAAACCATGTTGTCACTATAAAAAATATAATTTATAGCGTCAATGTAGAATTTCTTCCCACTTGATTTTTACATTTCATTATTAGGAAATCAGATCATCTGTTAGAAGAAGGTTTGAAATACACACTCAGAGTACTAGAATTGTGAAATATTTGTCTTTCTGGTTTTCCGTGAAGCCACATTCAAGTAATGTAGTTTTATTAATCTGCTGGTCATTATCTGGTTGTTCATCCTTGGGTATGAAGGTGCCCCTTGATAATCAAAAGCTAGACTGGTAGAAGAAAAGCTATAGCAAACCTTACCAAAATGGAAGACGTTCAAGGATGGGACCCTTGACGATCTCTTGTCTGAAGACCAGCTTAGCTAACTTTAAACAAGCTTATCACCAGGAAGTTAATCGGAAAGTGATGAATGTTTTCAGCCATAACAACTTACAGCAACCATCTACTAAGTTGTAGTGCCATCTGCCTTCGAAATAAAGTATTCAAGTCAATATTACCATTTCTTCTCTAACAGGTGTTATAATACCCTATGACTTTACTCACTATTTCTGTGACTCCCAGGACTATATCACTCTTCCCTGTTGAGGCTTCCCATGTGTAATGACAATTTAGATTTGAAGATCTTTCCCACCCATTAATGTCGACGTTGTGTTTATTGCCTTGCAAATATACCATGTATGCTTTCTTTCCCTCACCTGCCATTACAATGTCACTTCTTTGAGGGCAAGAATTGTCTTGCTTTTGTATTTGTATCCCTATCACATTGCCTGGCACATAGTAGGTGTTTAATATATGTTCATTATTCATAAAGTTTTTACCACCTTCATTGGTAGAATACCAACATCAATAAAATCAGGTAACCTTGAAACACTCTGGAGTAAGAATTATTTTGTTGCCATATACTATAGGGGATCAAGTTAAAACATTCTAAACTGCTGAAAATTAAATGCTGACATTCTTAACAGCACTATTCAAACTGTGTACACATATTCCTTTAAATTCTTTTCTCAGCACAAGTCCAAGAATAAATATGTGGGAGAGTGCTGCTGGAAATATTTTGGTTATGTCGGTCATTATTTGGTCATATTGGTTATCTGTTGGAAATTACAACAAAAAGAATGCAGTGTTTCTAAAAGTATTGAGTTTCAAAAAATTCATAAGGCTTGTAAAGTATTGAGTTGAAATAAAAGTAAAGTATAGAGTTTGAAAAAAATTACCAGTATAAAGGCAGTTCGACTGAGTGTGTTTGGTCTTGTATCCAGAAACTTTCTAAGCAAGTTGCCAAGTTGGTAATTGAGCCTGTTTGAATCTAAGCAGCTCAATCCAGTATTCAGAGGCCAAGCTGGGAGACACAGAAAAAGTAGAACTGGGTTTGCTCCTTAATAACTAGTCCATCCTGACTGAGGAGAAAACAGTCATGGGAGAAGAGAGGCTAGAAAAATGAAATCCTCTCCCTACATGACCCAGTAAAGGAGATGTAGACAGCAAACTTGTGTTTCACTCTCCCCCCTCCAAATAAATAAATGAAATACAGTTTATTTGGGGCAATGTGCAAATGTATAAGGGAATGTGTCAAGAGGCAGCATGGTATAGTGGACAGAGAGAATGTGAGAAGACCTGGGTGCTAAATCCATCTCTTTCACACATTAATGGTAGGACCGTGGGCAAATCATTTGATCTCTTATCCACTCTGAAATTCAGCCTCTTCATCTGTAAAATGGAGATAATTATACATAAAGCTACTACCTCAAAGGGTATGTCATATGGCTAAAGAAGTTAATTTCAAATGAAATTGTACATGTATTTATAGAACTTTGCTGTCTTCAAGAGACAACATAAATGTCAGTTATTATTATGGTGACTGGTTTTAGGAGGGCAAATCCAGAGGAGGGCAAATAGAATAGTGAGTGGGTCATAGGTAGTCCGTTGTTTGTCCTTCGTTCTCGAAAAGGGCCAAGACATCAGAAAGAAAATGCCATGATTTGCAAGTGAATTGGATTTAAGTGAAGGAGTGCTGGGTAAAGTCATCAGCCTCACTTTATCCTCCAAAGCCATCTGGGTCAAGTGGCCAGATACACATCAGGATGCCTGGAGATGGCCCCCCAAAATCATAGGAGTATGGTGGAAGGAAAAAACTAAAGGAAACATAATAATTGTTCTTTTAAATAGTTGAATGAGTACCAGGTGGAAGAATCACTAACTACACTTAGTCTTTGTGGCCCCAGAAGGTAGAAATACCTAGAATAATAAGGTAAAAGTCATAGGAGGCAAAGTCCTGCATTTCCTTCTTCGCTTCTCTACCATAAGATCTAGAGAGAGGTGGGACCTTAAAGGCCATTAATCCAAGATCTTTGAATTTATATATGAAACTAAAGTCCAAGGAGGTTGAGCGACTTGCCCAAGGTCATACAGGCAGTATGAGAAGTGGTATTTGAACCCAGGTCCTCTGATTCCAGAGCCACACTCTTTCTAGAATCCATAGATTCTTGAACTTAAAACCAAACTCTATTATCATCTCTTCCTCTCTAAACCTGCTCCTGTTTCTGATAATGGCACCAACATCTCCCAGTTATATAGGTGCTAAATTTCGGTCACTTTAGATGCTTCCTTCTCCATCACACACATTCCCATTCAATCAATTGCCAAAATCCTATCAATCTGAAATACATAACATCTCTTACATTGATATGCTTCTCTCCACTCACACTATGAGTACCAGAGTGGAAGCCCATATCATCTAAGGCCAACCTAAGGCCAGGATGCTATAGCTTCCTAATTGGTTTCTTTCCCAGTCTTCCCCCACATTAGTGTATCTTGTCACCCTGTATTGTCGCATTTCTATGAACTGGCTCAATCTATATCTGCCATGAAAGGAATTCACTTCCTACACATATACAAATGTTAAAGATCCCTTTCTTCCTTCAAAAGCCAACTTTAAGTATGGTCATTCAATGAATTATGAACATGAACACTGAAGGCAGCTAGGTGGCCCAGGGGATAGAATACTGGACCTGGAGTTAGGAAAGATCTGAGTTCAAATCCAGACTGAGAAACTTACTAGCTGTAGGACCCTGGGCAAGACCTGCTTGTCTCAGTTTCCTCATCTTTACTCCCAGAGCTATTATGAGGTTCAACTGAGATAACAATTTTAAGTTCTTAGCACAGTGCCTGGTATATAGTAAGTGCTATGTAAGTTAGCTATTATCATTATTATGTCCAACTGTACTGCCCTCTTTTACCATATCTCATTATAACCTTGGGCAAATTTCTCAACCTGTCTGGGCCCATTTTCCTTCATATATAAAATAAGAGAGTTGGATGACATGACCATTACTGTCCCTTCCAAACGTAGAGATACATTCTTATCCTCTACATTTTATTGATGAGACACTTTTTTAAAAAATGCTTTGTCTAAAGTATTTGTCTGATTTACATATCTAGCAACTTTGTCAAAAAAGGAAATCGATCTGAGATCACTTTTTTCTTAGTAAGCTCATGTTGACTAAATACTCTCAAATGGATCATTTTCTAACTTAAAAAAATTTTTTGCAGAAATTTACATGAAATTCTCTAGCCTATGATTTCTAAAAGCTACCTTCTTCATCTTTAAAAAAGATTAAATCCAAATTCATTTCAATAAATATTTATTAAATACTACTATCAACTGTATGTAACAAATTGTTCTAGTTCTGGGAATACAAAAATGCCAATGAAAAGGTCTCTGGTATCAAATTGATATTCTATTGGTGTTACGCAATTAAAGACATGTAATTCTGATATGGGATAGGAAATTAAGGGGTGGGTCAGAGTAGAGAACAGACAATTAGCTCTAAGAATATTTGAGAGTGGAGAGAGTATTCATAGCTTAAGGGTGGGGGGAAGAGGAAGTCAGAGAAGGCTTCAAGGAGATGAGTCATGAGCTGATCCATGAAAGAAGATAAGAATTCCAAAAGAGATGAGATGAAAAATGTGCCAGGCTTGAAGGATGGTATGTACAAACACTGAAAGGCAGAAAATTGCATATCAAAATATGGCATCAGTAAGCAGTCTATTTTGGCTAGGATGTAGAATATGGGAAGGTAAAACAACATGAAATAAAGATGGGAATGTTAAGTTGTAAAAAAAAGATCATCTTGGGCTTTATCATGGTATTTTATCCAGGATAAGGAATTTGTATTTTATGCTAGGAATATTAATGATTGACAGATAACATTTGAAAATGGAAACATCATCTCAATCCCTCTCTCAAACCAAATCTATAAATATTTATTGAGCATCTACCTTTTTTGGGTCAGTGGGAGGTATTTCCAAAGTATAAGACTCAAAACAATGTAAGTGTAGTATAATAAACAATAAACTGGCAATCAGGAGCCCAAAGTTACAGATCCCAGTTCTATTGTTCACTGTGACCTTGGGCAATACCTTACACCTGACACAGCTTTGGTTTTTTCACCTTGAATGTCAGGCAATATGATTACATAGTTCCTAAAGTACTTTCCAGCTCTCTGATACTCTGATGAGACAGAGAGAGAGAGTAAGAGAGAGAGAGAGAGAGAGAGAGAGAGAGAGAGAAGCATTTGTATATGGTATTTGCAATCCTCAAAAGAGATAAATATATTTCCCAAACATATCTGTATGAAAATTACATACAAGACTTGGTAATAATCATCTAGAACAAGAGCTAAATATTTCAAATAGAGGATAGTGGCAATTTAATATGGAGATATGGGCAGATTACGAGATGGCTTTAGACTGTTATGCTCAAGGATTCTGAGATAATTCAAGAAGTTGAATACTTAAAAGTCAAGATTCCTGAATATTCTTTTTCACCTAATAAACAAAAAATTGGGCAAATAGCAATTCTCATAACTAGTAAATTCACTAGAGGAGGGGAGAAAAAAACTGTGGACCTCTGAAGTCAATAGAATTACACTGATATATAACAGTTCTCATCAAATGACTTTGCTAAAAGCAAATAAGATATTTCTTTGAGCAATTGTTAGGGAACATCTCTTCATCCTAATTTAAAACATGAGCAAAACATTTAGTCACAGATAGAAGTTGGTTTGAAAACAAATTAAGCATTTGTTTGTCCTGAAATATCCTTCTGGAATGGCAATATGTCCTTTTTTTCCACTTTGCAAACCTGGCTGTCTTTCTCTTTTTAAAATATTCTTTCCTGTCTGGCTGACAAGAAAAAGGGAACCTGAATACAGGGTCAAGCAGTTAATCCTAGTCAAATATTATTCTGAAAGGTTGCTTCAAAATCAAGAGTGACTATTATGGCCAAGAATCCCAAAAAAACCAGGCATTCCCTTTAGAGGTTGCAAATTTGGTCAGAGGACCAAATTTTCAAATGTAAAAATAGCACATACATATCCACTCCCAAGACACCATTTTCTTGACACATATACATTTTAAAGAGGGAAATGAGTCACATTTTGCCTCCAAAATACCATGCCTCCAGAATTCCAGCAACATGGCGGAGTGATTGGCCAATCTAAGCTCAGCAACACTTTGTCACCTGAGAACAGCAAGAAAAGCACCAAATAAAGAACCATAATAAAAGTAGAGGGGAAAGTAAAGAACCCTCAAAAGGAAAATATCACAGATGAACAATTAGAGGGATCAAAGAAATGAGAAAACAAAAAATGAACCCCCAAAAGTCCCTAAAATAAAGAACAAATATTGTTAGGGGAAGAAATGTAAAAGATAGTGAGGAAAAAAACCAGAAAGGAAGAATAGTACAATATTAACAATAACCAGACCTCAAGAAATGAAAACGGAACAATTTTAATAATTCCTAGATTGGATTTGAGAATAAAAGAATTGAAGGAATGTACAAGTAGGAAAATTTAAGCACTTAAAAAATTATTGGAAAAGACCACTAAGTTTCCAATTTAGAACAGATAGTGGAAAATCTTAATCAAGTAGATGCTCTAACAAAGACAATGGCAGAGAAAAGCATAAAAATGAAGAGCTGGAGCACCAATGGAAAAAAATTTAACACAAAACTAGAATACTTAGTTGTTCAGTTGTCTCAGTGATGTAAGACTGACTCCCATTTGGGATTTTCTTGGCAAAGATACTAGAATAGTTTTTCATTCCTTTTTGTAGCTCATTTTACAGATAAGGAACTGAGGCAAATAAGGTAAAGTGACGAGCCCAGGGTCACATAGCTAGTAAGTGTCCGAGGCCAGATTTGAACTCAGGAAGATGAGTCTTCCTGATTCCAGGCCCAGCAATCTATCCTCTGTGCCACTTAGCTGCCAAGAATGCTTAAAGTCTCTAAAAACTAAAGTAACTGGCCTTAAAGATAGCTCAGGGACAAAATCTGAGAATTACAGAGATCCCAGAAAAGCATGAAGAAATAAAGTTCCTGAATGTCATATTTCATGAAGTTATACAAGAAAATTTCCCAGAAGCATAGGAAAATGAGGGCAAGGTAAAAATAACAGAATCTACTATGTACCAGAGCAGATCCTGAAGTTTAACTCACAAATATAAAATATCAGCTTACAAATATTAATTGATCAGAAATATCAAGAGATTCAATAGAGAAAATGTTACAAGTAGTCAATATGAGGCAATTCACCTACCAAAGAACACAACTGTGAGTCACACAGAATTACTTATCAACAAAGAAAAATTAGGGAAACAGCTAAAATATGGTATACTGAAAAGTAAAGGAAATCTGTTTTTATCTCAAAATAACCATTTGCAAAACTACCCATATTACAAATTTTAAAAATTGGATCTCATTGTGTTAATGAAAATGGGAAGATCTTTCCCATCCATTAATAGGCCCATGTGACCTGCCTGAGTCACATGAGTATGAGTCACATGGAGCCTGTGGTAGGAGGAGCTTGCTGAAGGGATGGAACAGGAAGGGGTGGAGCCAGAAGTTGGAGTGAGTCAGAGCTGGGAGTGAGAAAGTGGGAGTTGCAGCTTGGATACAGAGAGAGCGGGCAGCAACAGCTATGGTGAGTGAGAGAAAGAGTGATTTTGCTTAAGGGTGTTCATTTGTGGGAGGCTCTAACAGAGGGAAGGCTTGGGGATGTTGGTGCTCTCTGCATTGGTAATGTGTATGGATTTCTTTGTTGCTATGATGGATTTGGCTTTCTGGTGTTTGAATAAATCTTTTGGTTTCCCCTTCCATGAAGAAAGTCTGTTATATTTTGTGATTCAGAACTACACTGGCATATTCATAGCAGCTGCAGCTGCTGTGGGTATCGCATTATCACTACAGAACTTCAACAGGATATCAGACTTTTAATCATGCCTCCAATAAATACAAGAGATGAGCAGTTTCTGAAATTCAAACTCAGCAGACAAAAGAAATTTAACATATACGGCATGAAAACACTAAGTGATAATTCAATATATATACTCTTCAAGGAGGAGAGGAGACTATTGACCTCTGGAAGTTCTACCCTTTATAGGTATCACTGAGGAAACAGAGAGAATATCTATGGGCTAGTACCGTAGGGAAATCAGACAGATGTATCCCAAAAATATTCTTTTATAAAAAGGAAAATGGAAGAGGAAGAAGTATATTAGTTGGTTTTTTTGTTTTGTTTTGTTTTCTTTGGGTTTTTTTTTTTTTGAAGAATAAGGGTACCAGAGGCAGCAAGAGTAATTTATACAAAAAAAAATGAGAAGGAAGAAACTCTTATCTGAACTAGAAAAGAGAAGCCTAAAAAAGATTAAAATCAGAAGAAGAAAATTGGGAGATCTTAGGTGAAGTTGAGCTGAGCAGAGGGATGCTACCAAAGAATACATGTGTGTGAAAGTAAAGACTGAGAGAAGATCATCATAAGCAAAGCAAGTTGCAAGTGCCTATTGTTGAGTATTTAAAAACATAAATATAATAGCATTTTATGGAGAGGAAAACAATCTTGACAATTATTACAATGAAAGTTAAAGGATTAAACATACTCATTAAAGGAAAGGAAGTTGAAGAATATTTTCTTTTTTTAAAGTCCTAATAATTGTATATATACAGGAAATAAAATATGAATTCATACATACAAAGTTAAAAATTAAGGGCATGAATAGGAAATTCTTATTTATATGTGGCTTAAACTAGATGACATCCACAATACCTCACAACTGTGATATCTGGTGATTTTGTGATTCCATGAATCCTAAAAACTAGGAAGTTGCAATCATGCTTTCTGATAAGAATACATAGATATTATATATATATATATATATATATATATATATATATATATTGATTTTATTTATACATAGGGAAATGGAGGAATAGAACAACTATAACATGATGAAAGGAAGTACAGAAAATGAAATAATACTGATGTTAAATATTTATATGCATATAGCAATATGAGATCTAGGTACTTAAAAGAAATGAGAACTGAAATTCACTGACCTAGAGAGCATAAGATAATGGCAGGTAACTTTAATGTGAGTCTTTCAGAACATTCCAAATCTTTAAAAAAATTGTGAATCTTAACAAATTATTGGATCTGGCAGATTATGAATGGGAATCTTAAAGACTATAGTTATTTTAATCATCATACATCAAAAATTAATAATTTGATAAGATACAATGATCTCATGTATGCAGAAAGGCAGAAACATGAATCATCTATTTTATATAACATAACACAATGCAATAGTACTTGATAAAGGAAATATGAAGCAAAGATGCTAACTTAAATTGGAATTAAATAGCAACATCCTAAATATTAGTTAAAATAGTTATAAATATTAGCTTATAAAAATAATTATAAATATTACCTTATACAGTTACAAAAATTAGTTAAAATATGTTATGAAAACAATAAATAACTGTCGTAAAGAGAATGATGAGATAATATGGCAAAATCCTGGCAGTTCCTAGATGAAAATTTCTATCACTAAATGTATATATTAACAGAAGAGAAAATGAGAGTTCAAATGAATTAAATCTGATACTTAAAATGTCTTACAGAACAAATGAAGAAAAATTAAGTGCCAAAGGGGAGATTAAACTCAAGTGAAAATAAAAAACCACTGAAATAAACAGAAGAGTGAGCTTTAAAAAAAAGACTACTAAAATCCCACTCTGCCACCAACTAGCTATACAACAAACAGCAAGTTACTTAAAAGCCCTAAACTTCTATTTCTTCAACAATGAAGTGCGATTAACTAGATCAGGGCTGTCCAACCTTAGGTTATCTTAGGGTCACATTAAAATAAAATAATTATTCAGGGGCCACACCCAGAATAAAAAATACAGTACACTAATAGAAAGTGGGGGAACATGTGACATTAATACAACAGGCGAAGGCAAAACACAAAAGCAAACACAAAACAACAAAGTGACAACATGACAACATAAAGATAGGGGCATTCTAACTAGTCTACATCGTACAGACGGAACGCATCCCACGGATAGATTGAAAATTCCATGCAATATGTTCTGTCTGAAATACAACTTAAAAATGTGAAAGAAAATTAACATCAATGAGATTATTTATTAGTGATGGAATTTAAAAATCTAATATACATTCCATGCAAATTATCATTTTATTTTTTTGCTCATGAAAATTAAAACCCACAGGCCGGCCGCATAAAATCACAGTGGGGACTGCATGCAGCCCGCGGGCCCTATTTTGGACAGCCCTGAACTAGATGATTTCTCAGATTCATTACAACTCTAATTTCATAATTATAAGATCTTAAAATCCACAGATCACTGATTAATTTCAGCAATTTAAAGATCGAGGAAAACTAAAATGCAAGGGTATTTTTGCTGAAAAGCAGAAAATGAAAATATATGCAGAAGGAATAAATGTATCAGATAAAATCACTACTATTAATCCTACCATATTCTATTCTAGGTCAACAAAATGAAAAGCATAGACTGTATATTGCCTCAGCATTAAATTTTAAAATTAGCAAAATAGGGAGTATCTAAACAGCTAAGAGAAACAGAAATTAAGCAAATTTAACTATATTAGATTGTAAATTCCTTGAGGATAGAGACTATCCTTTGCTTCTTTTTGTATCCTAGCACTTAGTACAGTATTGGCATATAGTAAGAGCTTAATGTTCTTGGACTGATTCATCCTAAAGGGGAAAATAATGACTCGAGGTCACATATTTACCGGCGAATTTTAACATATAAAGACAAATAATCTCTATGTTACATATAGTTTTCTCAAAGTAGAGGAAAACATCTTATAAAAATCTTCCTACAAGATAGTAAGATCTTGAGACTCAAACTAAGGGATACAGCAGAGAAAGTTAGCTGTCAATATTACTAATGAATATTGATGCAAAAACATTAGGTTGAACCTTAGCAAAGTATACTATATCAAAAATGTGTATTAATGATGACTAAGTTGTATTAATGCCAGGGATACAAGAATGGGTCAACATTGGGAAAACTATTAACAAAATTGATCATATTAGTTACAAAATAACATAATTATATCAACAGATCCAGAAAAAGCCTTCAACAAAAAGCAACTTTCATTTGTTTTCTAAAAAAGCAATAAAATATATAAAAATGCAAAGTCCTTTCCTCAATACGCTCAAAAGCATTTATCTAAAACCAACAGCTAGCATTATTTCTATTTTGAAAAATACCATAAGCTTTCTCAGTAAGATCAGGGGTGAAACACAAATGACTGCTCTATCATTTTTGACAATATTAGAAATTCAAGCTATGGTAATAAAAAAAAAGAAATTAAGGGAATCAACATAGGAAAAAAAAACCTTCTACATCCTCCCTATTTGTAGAAACTGATAGTTTACTTAGAAGATCTTAAGAGAAAAATTATGGCATATTAGTTTAATGGAATATTATCAGGCTGTAAGGAAGGAGAAGGCTGTATGACAAAGTGGAGAGAAGTGAGATTTAGAGGTAAAAAGATCTGGGAGCAAGTCTTGCCACTGATGCAGCATCAGTATAGGCTGTGGCACCCTAAGAATATTCTCTCCATTTAAAATAAAAAATCTGCAGCCTAACCCCCCAAAAAGAATAAATATGAAGAATTCAAAGAAACATATACTGACTTGTATAAAATGATGCAGAGGGAAGGACTAAATAAGAACAAAACCAAACTTGGTCCAAATAAATTATTCGAATTAAAGCACAATGATTCCCTTCTGTTAATGATGAGTAAAAGTGGAAAGTGACAAGTTTTCTCAATTGCATTCATTTTATTAGGCAATTTTGCTTTACCTACTCTTCTTACGATACACATATATTTATATATATATATGTATATATATAGCTTGTTTGAATATTTAAGAAATGTCTGTTGTGTCAATCAAAATGTATCAAAAATAAAACAAAATCAAGAAGTTGGACTAGAAAAATACTCTTATTTTAAAACTTTACAATGTACTATAGTCAAAACAATGTAAAAAAATGTGTTTTTAACTCCAGTTCGTGTGGCTTTTACTGACAACAGGAATTATGAAGGTAGAACTTGGCACCAACTCACATAGCATTTGTCCTGAAAAGAAAATCATGTTCAGATATAGAATGAGAGAATTAATTTGCTTTATAAGCTAAATATTTGTCTTTAAATTGGCATTTCCTATTCCTTTGGCCTGAGAAGACAGATGTGTGTGTGTGTGTGTGTGTGTGTGTGTGACAGAGAGAGAGAGAGAGAGAGAGAGAGAGAGAGAGAGAGAGAGAGAGAGAGAGAATTAAGAGAGTGTCTTATTGAGATCTTAATAAAATTTCTCTTGCTTTTAATCTTCAAAAGATATTGGTACATATAGTGCAATCCCAGACAACCAAATACCCCATGAAATGTATGTATTAGTATGTTTATGAATTAACTGCCAATTAATTAAAATTAGTAAAGGCAGTACTTTTACTGGTATATTTTGGGCAATAGTTTCAATTTCCTTCCCATTTCTAAGTAATGTTGTTTATATGCAACCTTAAGTTATAGCAAGGAGATCTATCTATAATATTTTGGGTTCATTTATAAGAAGTTGGTAAATCAAATCTGTTTCATTGAGCAGAAAACAAACTAAAGAAGGTTTCCCAAAAAAAAAACTTTCTGCTCTACCAATTATCACTAGAGCATCCCCCAAGTTGGTATCTATTTCGATGCCTAATGATGGACACCTACTTACTACACGACCTTGGACAAGTCACTTGACTTCTAAGCTTCATTTTCCTCATCTGTAAATTGGGAAGAACATGGTTTTGCAACCTCCCCCCAACATGATTCGTTAGTTCCTTGAAGAAATTAAATTTGACAAAACTATGTTACAGAAGACAGTTATTTCTATGGGAAGATGTTTATAAATATTATATAATTAGACATGATGCATTAACAACTTTAGGACAATACTAAGGGAGAAGGGTATGCTGGCATTGCTAGTAGAATCAACCCCATCAATATCTTTATTCACAACCATTTGTTTGCCTTCATTCAGAGATATAACCTTTTTTTACTTAAAAATGGACAAATTGAAGATAAAAGCATTAAAAATATTATATTTCATCATCATAAGTAGATTTTCTCTTATATTTCACAAAAAGCTATTCATATCCTGTCCATTTGCATACTTCCTGAAGTGTCCTGTTACCTTTAGTCTTAAATTAGAGCTTCTAGCTGACTGCCTTTTCTTGAAGCTAGGCACTTCTCATCCATTAATAAAAGGAAAATTGATTTCTTTTAATTGAAAGTTTTCATCATAATTACAATAATTTATATGACAACAATCAGTGCATGGTTATC
The DNA here is from genome assembly GCF_011100635.1 of Trichosurus vulpecula. Taxonomy (NCBI): domain Eukaryota; kingdom Metazoa; phylum Chordata; class Mammalia; order Diprotodontia; family Phalangeridae; genus Trichosurus; species Trichosurus vulpecula. Next base: position 162,895,072 of record NC_050573.1, read on the forward strand.
ATGTCACATTTTATACTTTTCAAAGCAATTTCCTCACCACAACCCTCTGAGGTATGCAATCATAGCAATAATGCAAATTTACACAGGGCTTTAAGGTTTACGAAGCATTATCTTCACAACAATCCATGAGACAAGTAGCTTAAGTCTTATTATTCCCTATTTTTAAAGATGAGAAAACTGAGCCTCAAACAATTTAAGATAATTTTCTAGCCAACTAGAACATAGAAGAGGCAGGATTCAAACTCAGGTCTCCTGACACTCAGTACAATGCTCCTTCCCAGTTACTCTTTATGATGGCCCTGAATATCATCTTAAAGATAAGGAAACTGATATTCAAATAAGTTAAATGGCTTCTCCAAAGTCAGGTAGTTAATAAATTTTTTAATCAAAGTCTATTGCTCTAAATATAAGCCCCAGACAAAATTTACCCAGAAATATTTGGGGGGAAATGAAGGAGCCTGATTTTCCTGGGAAGTCCTAAGATATACAAAACATTGTAACTCATTAATAAAGTAGATAGCAATTCAAACTTACTGTATGATTAAATCTGCTTGTTATTCATGAGTGCAAGGAAGAGAGTTAAGATGTTAATTCAATCCTTAAATCCAAATCTGACTAACAAAATGTGTTTTCTGATTAGCATATTTGCATAAATAAAGGAGTTATAAGAGTTCCTAATAATATGGAGTTAATAGAAGAAGTCAAAGTGTAAAATGGTATTTGACATGTGACACTCACCTTTAGTATACTAAAATTCTCCTAAAACTAATAGGAAACATTCATGTGAAATAGGTTATAAATTGTTATTATTATGTTACTTTCACGTGTTTTAGGCAAAGGCAAATTTATGTTTTAAGCTTCATTACATTCTTTCTGCATATTTAGCTTTATCCAACAGAAAAGTTAGACGTAATATATGTGGTGTTTCCTATGAAGTGTTTCTCCACATGAGTTGTTTAAATGTTTCTCATAGGGAAGTAAAATACAATTCTGTGGAATCTCACTCATTTCTGACCAAGGGAGACTTTATTTCCTTCCTGGAGGGGAGTTGAAGAAGGGTCACTCTGTTCTGCTCAGAGAGAAGGGTACCAGACTAGAATCGTATCTAACTGTCCCCACAACTATTGCTATTCAAGAGGAAATGGTGTTTTCTCAGGTTCAAATTGCCCTCCTGGCTACAATACCTTAAAGAGGAAAAGGTTTATAATGAATGGTTCTATTCCTTTCCACTAAATGCAAGCTACACAAAAAGACCATCATGAGGAGTGAATGGCTAATAAATTCATTTATCTAACAGATAGCAATCCAAAATCAGAGAAGTTATAAGATTAGAATTTTTCAGACAATGCACAGAGTAAAGGAACTTTCCCATTGGGAAGAAATATCTCAGTTCAACCAAGACAGAGCGTTCCTGATCTCCCTCCCATGGGGAAATCTCCCAAAGTCTATACAAAGAAAGCTGGATATCAAGGGTATGCTGGGAAGTTGGCTTTCCCATATATATCTGCCTTCAAAGTCCATTCTCTCTCTCTCTCTCTCTCTTGATTTCTCCCCAAAGAAAGTCTAGAATCACATGTCCTCTCTCAAAACAAGGTTTCTCTTCTCCAAAGTTCTTGTATAAACTCTACCTCCTATATAGTCATGCAAGATCGAGTTATAACTCTTTCCACTGAGAAGAATCATTGATGACTCTTAATGATGCAAATGATCCAAGCTTTAACCGTGGGTTACCTGTTTACATATTGCATCAAGCACTTAGTGCAGTGCCTGGTGCATAGTAGGTCTTAATAAATGCTTATTGACCTGTATCTCCTCCAACAGAATGTAGATATTTTATGAATAGAAACTGTTCTTAGTTCTGCCTTTATCCCCAAAACCTAATACAGTACCTTTATTATGATTGCCTCTTAACAAATATTTGTTGGATTACAGGCAGAACTGTGTCACTGGTCCTCCATCAGTTGTTGCCTTGGACATGGTAAGCAGTGGATTTAATTGTCCTCTACTCTCAACAACTCCAGTCCTATGTTGCTTCTTTCTTCAGCTTTTCTCCTTTATTGTCCTTTTAACTGCCAAAAATGACTTCTCCTAAAAGCATTGTCCTTTCAATTTCATATCCTTCAAAGATGATATGAATTAAATGGATTCATAAATATTTTGTCAAGTCAATAATACATTTTTTTATTTATATTCCAACTGAAAAGCCCACAAAGCTAATATACATGCCCCTGAAACACAAAAATGATAAGTGTAAAAAACCGTTTATACACTTAGATACACATAGTTGTTTTCCTAAGAATAGAAAGATAAAATAATGAAATTTTTATACATGTTTTCGTGGAATAATAAAAAATTGATCCTTATTTCTATATTTATACAATTTGAATGATCTGTTATAAATGGTAGTGAGTTCCCCATTACTGAAGGTCTTTAAAAAGAGACTAGATTGATCTCTTGTCAAGTATGTTGTAGAGTAGGCTCTTATTTAGACATGGATTATTCTAGATGGTCTCTGAGGCTCCTTCCAACTATGAGCTTCTGTGATTCTGTGAAAATCTCTGCCATTGGCCAAAATTCATATGAGTAATGAGAAAGAAGGATACAAATGAAAACTTCTTGTCCTCTGAAACACAAAGGAAATGCCATTTCCATGTAAAGGTTAAAAATGTCTTCTTGTATATCTTAGTTCCAAGGCATTCAAACAATATGTTCACATATAAAAGAAATAAATGCACTTGTTCCTTATCACAAAGTGAAAGGTAAACATTTCTGAAAGTGCTTTGAGAGAAAGAGCTATTGCAAGTTCTCAGAACTGGATGATACTGACAAAGACCTTTTACCAGGAATTATAGTAAGTATACACACATATATACATATATATACATGCATATATATGTACACATGCATGTATATATGTATATATTTCTGGCTTTCCTCATGCTGCAGTTGAAAGAGGAAACTTCTCAAGGCCCACTTGGTGATTTTTAGTGATGGTATACTCAATCATTGTTCTCCATGGCTCATAATCCCAAACCATAATGAACTTGTCAAATTACAGACTTGTCTGTGCCCTGAGTTTTGTAGATTTCCTTCATGTTATGGCATGACTGAGTCACACACACTCCAAAAGAAGTCACACATAAGTGCAAAGCAAAGCTCCCAAATGTTAGTCAGCTTCCCTTTACTCCAATTAATCCTTCTTCTTCTTCTTCAAGCCCAAAGTATTCCATGAACAATTATTTTCAGGGTCAATTATCTGAGCTATTCTTCTAACATTGTTTATCTGCTCCGCAGTTTCAATTAGTCTTCTGTGAAAACAGTTTGTAGCTCATGTTTATTCCTTAAATTAGTGTCCTGAAACAAACTGGCAAGATCTAGTAATTTATTTCTAAAAAACCAGATGATAAGATGATGTAGCCCTCTTGAAATGTTTTATTTTATTTTTTTCTTAATCAAAAAGCTGTCTTATGCCTATGTTACACAAAACAGAGATGAAAGTTTAAGTTATTTAGGGTAAGAGATGTAGAATTTCAGGTTTGGAAAGGACCTTAGAGATCCCCTACTCAAAACCCTTCACATTATAGGCAAGAAAACTGAACTTGAGAGAAATGAAGTGAATGGTTCAAGGTTAAGTACTAATAAAATGTTCTAAATGAAAAATAGTATATTAACATAGTTATATGATGATTCCTATGTGAACAAATGGGATTTAAAAAAAAAAGAATCAGAGCACAGTAGCAGGAAAAAAACAAAGCATAGTATGACTTCAAGACCCTCTGTCTCTCCAGATTGCAGGTTTATCTGAGGATTTCCTTTGTGAACTATCCTGTTTAAAAAGCTCACTAGCTCTCCCCAGAGACAAGGTGCTTGTCTGTATACTAAAGCAATCCCAGGTGTCAGTTTATAGAAGGGAATATCTTCCCCTCTGCATGGTCATCTTTGATGAGAAGTCCATAAACAATGTCCTGAATTATCTATATTTCATTTATTATTAATCCTTCTAGACTACCAGGTCCATCTAAATATATAAAGTTATATTAAACTATCCCCCCTCTTTATCTGATTGAAACATTTATAATGCCACCAAAAATAGTCCACCTCAGCCATGATACACACTATATTTCAATCTCTTCATCTTAAAATTAAGGGCAAAAAATATTTTGAATTAAAATTAGATTATAATATGGTATAGCATCAAATATTATTAACTTCATGTATATTGTTTACTCCAAGAGCTTCTGGGGGCGGGGAGCAGTGAGAGGCCAGTGATTTGCCCAGGATCACACAACTTGTAAATATCAGAGGTAGAGCTTGAACCAATGAGGTCTTCCTGAATCTAAGACTGACTCTCAAATTCAAGTTGAGGGAAATGATTATTAATAACCAATTATTTGGGGAGGTCAAGGGTTTCCCCCTTTTGCTAAAGTCCCGATTTCAAAATTTCAGTCTGTTGAAGGATCTTACTGATAATAATACTGGACTAACTTTCCTGTTCAGACCCCAACCAGGTGAGGAAGCCATTGTGCTCTCCTTAGGTTTGGGTAGGGATAAATTCTTTGAATAGATTGTCCACGTCTGGGGGTAACTTAGAAGTTTAGTAAATGATATAATCAAATTTCATTTGAATAGGTTCAGCCCCTCATTGTAATATTCATTCTCTCCTGAATTGTTAACCAATCAGAGTTGATTGCCACACTCAGGAACACCCCTCTTCCAATGAACCCACTGCCATGATGGTCTTTGGTCTAAGAAAGAAATGGCCAAATCACCATCATTTTATTAATAAATGTGCTGGCATTATTAATAAAATGATTAAATTACTCAAAAATTATGTCTCTCAAACTTTTTAAAATACCACGGTATCCTGAAACAAACTAGCAATACCTAGTATTTTCTCTCAAAAAATTCAGAGAATAAGATGAATGGAAGGGATCCCCAAAGTGAGAGTTACCAACATTAACCTTTTCCTACCTTCCCGGTCTTCTTAATACTTTACTCCTTTCTACGTACTTTGTTACCCGTTAATATTAGCCTCTTTGTTGTTCCTCATACAAAACATGCCATCTCTCAAATGTATGAATTTTCACAACAGCTACCCATATCTAAAATTTGCTCCTTCCTCGCCTTCATCTCCAGGCTTCCCTGGCTTCTTTGAAATCCCAGCTAAAATCTTACCTTCTGAAAGAAATTTGTCCTGGTACCCTTTAATGCTAGTGCCTTCCCTTAGAGATTACTTCCAATTTACCCCATAGGTGTCTTATTCACAGAATTGTTTACATGTTATCTCCTTCATTAGAATGGGAGTCCTTTGACAGCTAGAAATGTGCTTTTACCTTTCTTTTTATCCCTAGCATTTAGTATAGTACCTGGTATACAGTAAATATTTAATAGATGCTTGTTGACTGACTGATGAAAGCACAGGAGTAGTACCTCTGTCCCCACACAAATGGCATTCACCTTGCATACCGACACACAAATGTTGTGAACATTTATACAGCCTTTAAGTTAGACTCCTGCATTTGTAGTTGGAATCTAGCCTCCGTTTGCTTGGAATATTGGAATTTTCAATATGGCAGATTAAATGAAATAAGAAACAAAATTCAGCGACCAAAAATAAAATAATTTACTGTTAGGCAGATCTCTCCTATTTCATCCTCACTTCCAGCCCCATGAAAGTGAGAAGATAGGAGTTCAAGTCCTGTTTCCACCACTTAATAGCTATATGGCTTTAGGCAAGTCATCACCTCTGAATTTCACTCATTTAATTTACCAGATGGGGACTTCACTACCTGTCCCACTTGGCTGTGCCAGATATGATTGTGCATGTGTGTGTGTGTGTGTGTGTGTGTGTGTGTAAAGCACCATGAACATTCAAGCTACTATTTGTATTACCCTTATGCCGGTTGCTATCATGATGTCAAATTTTTCAATAGAATAATCTGCCAGGAGTACATCAAAGTTTAGATCTATAGAGACAGATTTACTAGTATCATCAAATTATCTGACACCATTAGCATCTTGTGGTGGACCAAATGATAGTAAAATGTTAGAAATGTATAAAGGATCTGCTGTGAATACGCATAAATCTGTGCCTAGCATGGTGCTAACCGTATACTCAGTGAATGCGTTGAATGCAACCAAATTGAATACACATGCATTACTTGTCAATATTATTTATTCACTTCCACCAAATCCTTATTCTAATGCCTCTCTATGGTACAGAGGTTCTCAAAGACTATATTACTAGAATACAAATTCAGGCAGGTACTACAACCATATGTGCTTAGCATTTTGCAAAGCAGCAGGGGTAAGGGGGGTTGGGGGGGCGGGGAGTAAACTGTTCCAAAAGAAATACATGCCAAAGATGACAATTGAAAGCATGGTCCCTTTCTTCAATTAATTTATAAGCTCAATGGAGAGAGATGATATAATATATAATATGATAGGGGGCGGAGCCAAGATGGCGGCTGGTAAGCACGGACTAGAGTGAGCTCCCTACCCGAGTCCCTCCAAAAACCTATAAAAAATGGCTCTGAACCAATTCTAGAACGGCAGAACCCACAGAACAGCAGAGAGAAGCAGGGCTCCAGCCCGGGACAGCCTAGATGGTCTCTGGGTGAGGTCTATCCCACACGGAGCTCGGAGCTGGGAGCTGGGGGCTGGGAACGGAGTGGAGCAGAGCCCAGCCTGAGCGGCGTGGACCATCCAGACCAGAAACCGGGCGGAGGGGGCCCTAGCGCCCTGATTCAGTGAGCTGCGGCAGTTACAAGACTTCTCAACCCACAAACACCAAAGACTGCGGAGAAGGTTAGTGGGAAAAGCTGCGGGAGTAGAAGGAGTTCACGGTTCAGCTTCCAGCCCCGGGGGCAGCGGAGGTGGGGCAGCTATGGCTGTTGTTACTTCCTGCTCCAGGCCCACCTGGTGGGAGGAATTAAGTGGCGGATCAGAGCAGGGGTGCACAGCCTGCCGAAGATCTGAGCCCAGTTCGGGTTGGGGGTTGGGGAAGGAGCAGTGCTGGTGTGGCAGAGCTGGCACCTCCCCCCCAAACGTGGAACATAGAACTCTGTAGTCTACAAGCAGTCATACCCCACTGAAAAACTCAAGGGTCAAGTTAGTTGGTTGGGAATATGGCCAGGCAGCGAAAGCACACCCAGATTCAGTCTCAGACTTTGGATTCTTTCTTTGGTGACAAAGAAGACCAAAACATACAGCCTAAAGAAGACAACAAAGTCATAGAGCCTACAACAAAAGCCTCCAAGAAAAACATGAACTGGCGCCAGGCCATGGAAGAACTCAAAAAGGATTTGGAAAAGCAAGCTAGAGAAGTAGAGGAAAAATTGGGAAGAGAAATGAGAAGGATGCGAGAAAACCATGAAAAACAAGTCAATGACTTGCTAAAGGAGACCCAAAAAAATACTGAAAAATACACTGAAGAAAACAACACCTTAAAAAACAGACTAACTCAAATGGCAAAAGAGCTCCAAAAAGCCAATGAGGAGAAGAATGCCTTGAAAGGCAGAATTAGCCAAATGGAAAAGGAGGTCCAAAAGACCACGGAAGAAAATACTACTTTAAAAATTAGATTGGAGCAAGTGGAAGCTAGTGACTTTATGAGAAATCAGGATATTATAAAACAGAACCAAAGGAATGAAAAAATGGAAGACAATGTGAAATATCTCCTTGGAAAAACCACTGACCTGGAAAATAGATCCAGGAGAGATAATTTAAAAATTATTGGACTACCTGAAAGCCATGATCAAAAAAAGAGCCTAGATACCATCTTTCAAGAAATTATCAAGGAGAACTGCCCTGATATTCTAGAGCCACAGGGCAAAATAGAAATTGAAAGAATCCATCGATCGCCTCCTCAAATAGATCCCAAAAAGAAATCTCCTAGGAATATTGTCACCAAATTCCAGAGCTCCCAGATCAAGGAGAAAATACTGCAAGCAGCCAGAAAGAAACAATTTGAGTATTGTGGAAACCCAATCAGAATAACCCAAGATCTGGCAGCTTCTACATTAAGAGATCGAAGGGCTTGGAATGCGATATTCCGGAGGTCAGTGGAGCTAGGATTAAAACCTAGAATCACCTACCCAGCAAAACTGAGTATCATGTTCCAACGCAAAATATGGATTTTCAATTAAAATAGAGGACTTTCAAGCTTTCTCAGTGAAAAGACCAGAACTGAATAGAAAATTTGACTTTCAAACACAAGAATCAAGAGAAGCATGAAAAGGTAATCAAGAAACGGAAATTGCAAGGGACTTACTAAAGTTGAACTGTTTTGTTTACATTCCTACATGGAAAGATGATGTGTATGATTCATGAGACCTCAGTATTAGGATAGTTGAAGGGAATATGCATATACATATATATATATGTTTGTGTATATATATAAGTGAATGTGTATGTATGTATATATCTATGTGTATATGTATGTATGTGTATGTATGTGTATATATATATGTGTTTTTATATATATATATATATATATATATATATATATGTAAAAGAGAGAGAGCAGACACAGGGTGAGTTGAAGATGAAGGGAAGATATCTAAAAGAAATAAAATGAAATTAAGGGATGAGAGAGCAACATACTGAGAGAGGGAGATAGGGAGAGATAGAATGGGGTGGATTATCTCGCATAAAGGTGGCAAGAGGAAGCAGTTCTATGGGAGGAGGGGAGAGGGCAGGTGAGGGGGGAACGAGTGAACCTTACTCTCATCAGATTTGGCCTGAGGGGGAATACCATACATACTCAGTTGGGTGTCTTACCCCACAGGAAAGAAGAGTGAGGAAGATAAAAAAAAAATAAAAGGTGGGGGGATGATGGAGGGGAGGGCAGATGGGGGTGGAGGTAATCAAAACAAACACTTTGGAAAGGGGACAGGGTCAAGGGAGAAAATTCAATAAAGCGGGATGGGTTGGGAAGGAGCAAAATGTAGTTAGCCTACCACAACATGAGTATTGTGGAAGGGTTATACATAATAATACATGTGTGGCCTAGGTTGAATTGCTCGGCTTCTTAGGGAGCGTGGGTGGGAAGGGAAGAGGGGAGAGAATTTGGAACTCAAAGTTTTAAAATCAGATGTTCAAAGACAAAAAAGTTTTTGTATGCAACTAAAAAATAAGATACACAGGCAATGGGGCGTAGAAATTTATCTTGCCCTACAAGAAAGGAAGGGAAAAGGGGATGAGAGGGGAGGGGGGTGATAGAGGGGAGGGCTGACTGGGGAACAGGGCAACCAGAATATAAGCCATCTTGGAGTGGGGGGGAGGGTAGAAATGGGGAGAAAATTTGTAATTCAAACTGTTGTGAAAATCAATGCTGAAAACCAAATATGTTAAATAAATAAATTTAAATTTAAAAAAAATATATATATAATATGATATATGGAGATATAATATGATATGATATGAAATAATTTGAAAGCAATTAACATGCCCAAAATATATGCACAGATTACTGTAGAATGGAATTATGTAGCTTCAGGGATAGAAATTATTGGAGAAGGTGGGAAGTAAGTTTCATCTTGGAGGGTAGGAATATTTATGGAAAGAACATAGAAAAAGAATTTAAGAGTCATAAGACCTTGGTTCCAATCCTGGCCTAACTATATAACAATGGGCATGGGACTTAACTTATCTAGTCCTCAGTGTCCTCATTTGTAAAATGAGTCTACTGGACCAGATGAGTTCTAAGGTCCTTTCCAGCTCTCTTCACAATTCTTACCACATGAGCCATTTGGGAGGAAAGTGCTTAGTAAATCATAAACCACTATATAACTGTGAGCTTTTATAACTATCATAAAAAATAAAGGAGATAAACTAATTGAAATTTAATTTGCCATCACAATAGAATATAAGCTCCCAGATGTTAAGGATTATTAATTCATCTTGTACAGAGCCTAATATCTCAAACATGGGTTATTAATACAAGTGCTTTTCAATGATAAAGATCAATCAGAATGATAATTAGTATTTCAAGGGCCCATATTATGACAGATGGTATACAGAACATTAAATCTTTGTCCTTTAGGAGTCTACATTCTAATATCATACTTTGGATTAAAGAGCTTAACCCAAAAGGTGAACTAGACATTTAAAAATTCTATGAGGATTTGGGAATCTTTTCTTTCAGGGGTTGGTAGGAAGGGCAAGAGGAAACACAAAGGTTTTTTAAGAGCTTGAAGATTATTTGGCTTGTGGTGTTTATTTTTTTCAAAAGAAGACCCAAGGAAAAAAATTATTTTAAATTATTTCATAGAACAAAAGAAATCTAGTTATCTGAATAAAAGCTTTTCTTTTAATTAAAAAAACAACTAGGTTTCTCAAAAGATAAAAGGAACATTTCATTTATTTGGAATTTTTTTTCAATTGCCATCTACTTGCCAAACTAGTCAGAGAAATTGCTGATGCTCCACATAAGCTAATTGTGCCACGTGGGTACCAGCAGAGTCCTTCTTAATTGCTCCCACTCTCAATTTTTCCCCTTTAGTACAATTTTATTTCCCGTGGGTCTTTCATGCATCAGGCTAACTCCCTGATGAGCCTTGCTATTCCTCCCAGACTTTTTAATTCTGGCAAAGCATTTAGCTCTGCAGGAACTTTGATGCTGGGAAACATTTGACTTGTCAACACAGAGCACACACAACAAAAACCCCCACTATAGCAGAAAGTAAAATCATCCTGGATAAATACTGCAGGAATGACTTCTAAGACATAAGAAAATATAAAAGACCTCATGCTAAAGAAAAAAAAACAATTACTGTGTAAAACATCAGAGAAACACCAATATACTAACATTCACCTCCAGGTGTCTGAGTTAAGGACTTTCTACCTAATGACAACTTATAAATTAAAGAACAGAAGGTAGAATAGCCAAAAGAGAAAGAGATCAAGCAATATATAAATCGAGATAGGGAAAATATTCAAATGAATGTAACAAAAGACACTTTGTGACAATTAACCTGAGAATTAATCCAGGACTTATAACAACCCATTATATTAGCCCTGAATTTACATTAAAAAAATTGAAACAAATGATGGAAAATTCAAACCAGTAGGTGGTAAAATAGAACTATCTCCCTCCATTTTGGAGAAAATTAGAATTACAGTGAACTTGATCTATAACGCTAAAAGTTTAATGTGAAGTCAAACTTGAATGATCTTTTCTAAAAATCCATTTAAGTTAAGCTACTTGAAAATACAGTCAAACTATTTGACATATGAAGTTACTTTCTTCTCAATCTCCTACCTTGTACTTCATATAAATGTATATGTAGATATATACATATACATATTCATGTATGTATATGTATATATCTATCATATGAACGCACATATATGTATAAGTCACCTTACTCCAGGAACTTGGAACAAATAATATGTATTTAAAGCTGAGTGATTATTCATGATAGATTTTCTTAATAAAAAGAGAAGAGTGACATTTAATTTAATAATTTTGGCCATTTTAAGTGAACCAGGTGACCTTTTCCCCTCTATTGTGAAGATTAAGAAATTAAGTAAGATGCAATCAATTTTGTATGACACCAATAATCATTTGCCTTCATATAGCATCTTATGGTTCGCAAAGCACTTTCTTTACATTACTTCCTTTGATGTGAAGATATCCTCTTATTCTCTATCTTCCAAGGAGTTTTCTGACTACTCAAGGAAAAATATCTTTAAGGAAACAATCAAAAGAAATTGTGTAAGGAATGATTTCATGGATTATTCATTTAACTGAAGTACAGCAACAGGTAATGAAATCTTTCCTTCACAAGGACAAGGAACGTAAAGTTAAAAGCAGATTTTCTTCTCATGCTGCAATGTCATCAATCACCAAGGGACGGTGACAAAGATAACTCAGATTTGTGAAAGAAAATGGAAAATTCACCTTCTAAAAAGAGGGCAAAGTTGACACTTCCACTCCTGCAACCTGGAGTAAAAGAAGCAAATATAAAATCTGAACAATTCAAATACAAGAAATATGAATAGGCATGACATACTAATGGAAGCACTGATTTCCAATATACATAAAAGTATGATCATTGGTGTAGAAGTAAAAGAAAATAGAACAACCTAAGAGAAAAGGTTATGTGCATACATTGAGTTGACTCAAAATGAAAAATCATGGTTTATGCGGCTTCCTGAAGTGGTTCCTAGATTAATACCAGGTTCAGTTGTAACTTTCACATTGAAAAAGTTGGAGCACATATCCGCATAGATCCATCTTATCCTTCCCTTAGCACATTGTAAGCCCTTAGCAAATACTTCTTCATTTATTCATTCCTGGTTCATCCTATATTTAAAAAAAAATACAGGAATGAATCAAGAAACCTAAGTTCTAAGAAATCAAGAATAATCAGAATTAATCAGGTGGACCCCATGAAAGTTCAAGTGCACTTTCCTAGTGCTGCTAAAAAGATTTTGCTCAATTGATACTAATGAGAGTTTAGATTTCAATTAGGCACAAAACATGTATTTCTGTAACCTTAATTTAAGTATTATTGTGACCTTGTAAAATGACTGCCATTATAAAGAGGGAGTCTTCCATGGTAGGTAAGGAGAGGGGGGGTGGAATCAATGCCCCCTGGAGTATCATCTTACTCTTAAAATTATATGAATTTATTTTTTTAAATGTTTCCCATCTCTTCAACTAATTTGTAAGTCTTTATCTTGTGTTTCTTTGCACACCCACTGCCTAGCATAATGCTCTGTACTTCATATTCAATAAAAAATGATAAGGATGAGAAGGAAGATATTAGTATGCCTATTTACACTTCTCAAATGAGTTAGATGCATTGAATTTTGTATGGCAACCAATATTAATCAGATTCAGGAGGGATACAACAGAGAGGCTCTGTGATTCTTTGGGTACTGTTTACATTGTTTTCATATGGTAACACTACAGGATGGCTATCTGGGGTTTTCTTTCTGCAATCAATGCTCAGAGATTTAAATGTTCTCATCTTTTAAACTACAGAAAATGATAAATGTGTTTTAAATTTACCTTACACATGGACTAAGTCCCAGGCTCTGATTTACTAGCCTTAAAATTAGGTATAGATGAAGCAGTATAGGGGCCAGGAGCCTAATCCTTCCTCCACAGATCCCTTTGCTATACTTGAGTTAAAAGATCAATAGAAACAGCAACATGGACAATAAATGATCATTGATTTGTTATTCAAAGCTACATTCAGGTATTTTTATCTAGGCAGCATGTAACTATGGAAAGTGAACCAGATGGAAGCCTGGACACCTGGGCTTGATTCCTTTGCTTTACCACTTACTACTCACTTTTTGACTTTTGTAGATCACTTCACCTCTCTCAAGAATCGGTTTCCTTATTTGTAAAATGTGGACAATTACCCTGGTACTATATGTCTCACGAGGTTATTGTAGAAAGGGTACTTTGTAAACTTTAAAAGTAGGGATTCTTTTCGGTTATTTTAACCAACAAGATTTTCTCACAGGAATTGTGAAGACCTCAGTTCTAATTTCAACTTTGCCATCAATGTGTGATGTCTCCTTCCCCTTGTGAGGCCTCTGTGTATTTCTCTATGATGAGGAACTTAGAATTCAAAGGTCTCTTAGGTCATTTCTAGTTCTACTGTTCTGTGATGCCAAAAGTCAAGATATGACCTGTGATTGTGCCATTCTTTTGCTCAAAAACTTCTGTAAAGGTGGAGTCAGACCACCAACACCCCATAAATTCAGTGCTAAAAGGCCTTCCTAGAATGATTTTGTTGTTGTTATGCAGTCATTTTCAGTCATGTCTGACTCTTTGTGACCCCCATTTGGGGATTTCTTGGAGAAGATCATGGCATGGTTTACCATTTCCTTCTCCAGCTCATTTTACATGTGAGGAACTGAGGCAAACAGTTTAAGTGATTTACCTGGGGTCACACAGCTAGTAAGGGTCTGAGGCCAGATTTAAACTCAGGAAGATGAGTCTTCCTGCCTACAGGCCCAGCACTCTGTGCCACCTAGCTGCCCTCCTGGAATGATACTACTCAAGAACTAGAAGGCTGTTACTCAAGATTCATGTTCAAAGAGGCTGAAGAAATTTGTCCATGGCCAGGGGTCAGTGATAAATTATCAAGTAAGTTTAAAAAAGGACAGACTTTTAGAAATTGGAGCAAATGTGACTTTCCAACACATCTCATAAGAGTAACCACCTGGGAGAAGAAGGAGAATCAGAGGTTAGATGGGTTAAATTTTTATTGATTCCTCATGGCCTATATAAAATGTGTCCTTAGACTGATATCTAAGGCCCTTCACAGTATGGTTTCCATCTAACTTTTCAGTCTTATTTCATATTATATCCTTTCATGTTTGAATCAAAAATAAATTATTAGCAATGCCCCAAGCAGAATGCTCTAACTCCCATCTCTATGCATTTGTTTGTACCATTTTCCATGTCTGGGTCTGATACTTCATTCTCAACTTTCTTTTCTCTCATTTTTGGTTATAACCCAGTTCTATCTCCCAGACTAGATCATGGCTTCCCATCTTTCTTGCACATACCACCACCACCAAATCCGATGTTTCATACTACTTCCAAATTTATCTTCTTTGTCGACATATCTGACTACTAGGTCATTATGTCCAAAATTCTTGAATAAGTCCAAATTTTCTTCTGAATAATAACCTTCTTTGCTGACATTCAGGGTCCTCTACCACCTGGCAGTGGCTACCTTTTTAGATTTATCTCATCATATCCTTTTTTTATGAATAGCCGCACTGGACTACTCATTGTCCTTGAACATGACCTTCTTTGTTCTGCTTTTCCACCTTTATTTATGTTGTTCCTTATACCTCCAACACCCTGTTCCTCACACATTGTTCAGTTGTTTCAGCCATATCTGACTCTTTGTGATCTCACCTGGGGTTTCCTTGGCAAAGATACTAGAGGAGTTTGCCATTTCTTTCTCCAGCTCATTTTACAGATGAGGAACTGAGGGAAATAGGGTTAAATGACTTGCCCAGGGACATGTAGCTAGTAAGTGTCATAGGAGTCCTCCTGACTCCAGGCCCAGCCCTCTATCCACTGAGCCACCCAGCTGCCCATTCCTCATTTACACCTGGTGAAATCATGTTCTTCCTTTAAGACTCCATTCAAGTTCACCTTCTCCTCCATGAAGTATTCCCTTATAATCCAACCCAGATATTATCTTTCCTTACCCTCATGTCTCATAGCACTTTCATAGGATCATAGATTTAGAGGAAGAAGAAATCTTAGAGGTCATCTAGTCCAACACTCTCATTTTATACATGAAAAAACTGGTATCCAGAGGGATGGAATGATTTGCAGTAAGAAGAAGGCTCTTGTCTTCTGATGCCAAATCCAGTTCTCTTTCCCTTATACCAGAGGTTTTCAATCTTGTCATGGATCTCTCTGATAGTCTGGTAAAAGATTCCCTTCTCAGGATGGTTTTAAATGCATAACATTAAATACATAAGATTATAAAGAAAATCAATTATATTGAAATACAGTCATTAAATTTTTTAATGGGTTCACGGACCTACCCTCCCTATATCTTGCTCTTCTTTACATTCTAATAATGCTCTGTTTTGTTAACTGGTGGTCACATAGAACGTTTCTTCTTTAGTTTCATTGCAATGATGACAGCCCATACAGCTAACTGGTCAGTTATGAACTGACTATGAAAACCGAGGCACAGTAGTGCCATCACATTTAAAGCAGCCTCAGCTTCAAATATCACCTGAAAATAAGCTGCATGGATATACAAGAAGAAAAAACATTATTTTTTCCACATTAAGGTAAAATGCAATCATTTCAGAGATTAATAGCAAAAACATGCTTTGGACATTTATTTTCACCTGATCAGTCAACAGGAAAATAATTGCTAGGCAACTAAAAGCATTGTCTTGGGGAAGCTACTTGTGTAATGCATTTTCTGGAAGATAAGCAAAAGGAGGGGACAAACATCAGAAAAGGAGACCTCAAAAGCTTAATCTTTTTTATAAATAGAGCTGCATTATGAAGATATGAAGAAATATGATGAAAGTCCTAAACTCCCTCCTGAAAATAATTTTTAAAATCCAATGTTTGGAATTTTTGTTGTTGTTTAATTATTTTTCTCTTTTTGCAAAGGAGAACAAGGAATGACATATAAAGACAAAAGAAATCACTAAGAATTCTGAGTCTACTAGCATTCCCAAATTCTCACCACTCCATTATATTTTTTCTGTTTTCTACACCATACCTCAAGGAGCCACGATTTCATCTATATGAGTACTCACTCTCTCTAACAACATTAGCAGACATCATATCCCATCGGTGCTTTACTAAAGAGTATTCATTAAATATTGAGTCCAAATATGTTGGTAACCAACCTTTGAGTGGTGAGCCTCTCCAAACTCCCATGGCCCATAATAATCTATTTCCATGCACTATGCATGTAAACCTTTCCAGCTTTTAGCACCTTCCAAAAATGGTACTCTGTTGGCATATCCCTAAAGGAGCCAGGGTCACCTTCATATCACAGACATAAATAGAAGCTGGGTGTCCTGTCATACCTTGGGGTAGATGATGCTATTTGTCCTTTCTGTTTCCTTTAGGGGATGATCCAGTAGGGACATCTTTGAAGTGGAAAGAACCTTAGAGATGATCTAGACCAATATTTCCATTTCATAAATAAAGAAACTGAGGCCCAGAGATACATGCCCAAGGTCATGCAGGTAGTAAGTAGATGGACTGAGATTTGAACCCAGGTCCTCTGATGTCAAATCCAGTGTTCTATCCCTATCTTCAACCCTCAACAAAAGGGCAAAAGGCAACATTCATTGCAGGATGTGTTGGAACGTGTTCTAAGAACATCCATCTATACACCATAACAAATGAGAAATTGGATTAGGACTTTGTGTAAAATGATATTAACTAGTGTCAAATGGATATAATAAAGTACAACACACACTGTTCCCCATGTACTATGGTACTGAGCTAGTCCTAGTTGTTTATTTGCTTCATTCTAATATCCAAAAGGATTCTAAACCTCATTTCCATTTGAGGTTCATAATGATTAAACTTCATTACAAATGTCTGATTTAAAAAAATAATGACGATACCATAATATATGGTTTATATGATACAGCATAATATACATGCCTCCTCACAGTTTTGTAGGGTAGGGAATGTATTGGGAATGAATGGATAACATTTTCCATAGCAGCTACCATGATGTGAGCTAAATTGGGGAGATGATAAATAGGCAAACTTAAGAAATAATATACAATACAGGAATAATTTGCAGCTAAATAACATAAAATCTGTAATGGATTTCTGAGGCATAATGACATCACTCAAAATTGTGTGCAGCAGTAAGTATATATATATATACATGTGTACACACACACACATGTGCATGCACGCACATACACATGGTTCTTTCAGGGTCAAAGTATCATTCATTCCACAAGGCAAAGCCAAAAATGATTATGATACTCAGAGTCTAAAAACCACAAAGCATGACCCTTTCATGAGTATCATGCTTCTATTTTCAGTCACACCTCCTGAGACTGATAAGGTTTTAGATCAAAAATGGAGAGGGGTGGGTAAAACAGGCTATATATGTTCAGTTATTGAGCCACCACCAAGGACTCAGTCGCCTCCCCTTTCGAGGAGGTTTCCTGATGTTTCCTGACATTTCTCCTCCCTACTTCCTACTGCCTTCTCCTGCCACTACATTTGGCATGCCATTTCCACCAAGAAAAAGGAATTGTATCTTATGTCCACTATCTAGAATATTTGTTCTTTCAACCCCTTTGCTGATGCAAGTAAAAGTTGCATCCTGGTGTGACTGAGGATTATATCCATATAAGAATTGAACAGAGAAACAACACCTATCTCCTAAGGCTATTGTGAGAATAAAATAAATTAAGATTTTAAAGCATTTTTCAGACATTAATGTGCTATATAAATGCTTTCTGGTATTAGTATAGCATTTATTTTGAGTGGGATCACATTTTAGAAAGTATAATAACAAGATGGTGTGTGTCCAGAAAAGGGCAACTGAGATGGAGAATGAAACTCAATAGGAAGATTAGTTGAAGAAATTAATGATGTTTATCTGGGAGAAACAACTTAAGGGCTACATGATCATGGTCTTAAAGTGTTTAAAAAGTTAAGGATACAACTTGATCTGCTTGGCATTAGAGAATAGAATTAAGAATAATGGATAAAAAAGGCAGAAAGACAAATTCTAATTCAACATAAGAGGAAAAGAAACCTTCCCCAATACTCTGAGCTGTAAAATGTACTACTTGGAGAGGTATTATGTTCCCAATTACTGATGGCCTTCTAGTAGAAGCCATATCATCAATTCTCTGGTATGTTAGGACAAGGATTCTTGCTCAAGTATGTGTTGGACTACATGGTCTATGAGGGCCCTTTTAATTCTGATATTCTATAATTCTATGGCTATGAATCTCGGATAAAAATAGACTTGCTATTCCATCAGTTCCAATAGAATAATAGTGTTTGCTCCCTGAGGATAAGAAGGGTAAGTACATGGTACAAAATTGGTGCTTAAATGTATACTGAATTGAACTCCATCTCCAATGTCTTAAATAAAGTGATGGAATTTTTATTCTCTTATCAAAAGCTAATAAACTCCCATTTTCCATGTCATTCCTCAAGCATCCTTTTATGCCTGCATATTCTCTCTACTCCATAGGCTGTTCTCCTGACTGGTAGTTCTCTCATTGTTAATTTTTATAATTTTTTTATTTCCTTCACAACACTCAGGTTATAAATGGAGTAAATACAAAATAATGAGCAAACCTTGGTCTTCCTTCCTGTTTTCAAGGGGAGACAACACCTAACTGTAAACTTTCTTCTACTGAGCCTTCTGGCTCCAACGATCTATCTATCCAACAGTCTATCTCCTCTGCTGATGATGTCTGCCCTCTGGGCACAACTTGCCCTGTTAATTTCTAAGCTCCCAGGGAAACAGATTGACCCAGTCCCTACTGTTTGTGAAATATGAATAATAATAACCCACAATCAAAACTGCTCAATGCCCAAAGTAAAGGCTGAAAGGCCCAGCAGGGAAATGAAAATTTTCTATTAAATTTGGTCCAGCAGGAGTCATGCTAGTTAAGTTTATTAAGCTAATACATATTTTAATGACCTCCTATGTATCATAATTAGATCTTGGATTAAATTATAAAATGGCAACACCATACAGTAATGAACAGAGACTACATGGATTCATATTTAAACATTTAAAATCCCCATAGAAATAATGAAGATTGTATCCTTATTACTAATTCTTAGTTTTGATTTTGTTTGTGAAATAGAAGAATAATTCTGAGGAAATAGCACCATTACCTAGGTGTCACTCTCTCTTCTATGTGATGATGATTTTTCTCATTCATTTTGCTTTAGTTTATATAGGCATTTTCCCATGTTTTTTGAATTAAGATCATGAATTAGGAATATCCAAAATGAATCCATAATCTCTCTAGATGTCCAAAGTTTTAAAGTATTATAATATGGCTCCAGTGTCTAACTCTGTGCTTGGCATGTATTAGGTACTTAATAAGTGGAAAATGGTTGATTCTGAACAATAGCAGACTGATAGGAAATTTTTTTTTATTAGGACCATGGCAGAGAATTGTTTTTCCTCCCATGTAAGCATTACTGCAGCATCTTTTAAGAGAAAGGTATTTTTCTAGCCCATGTTGGTAACATGACCTTCATCAATGTCCTCTTTCTCCCTTCAACCTTGTTCAATCTTTCATTATATTTTAGTTCCAAGTGTACCTTCTATTTTCTCTAATTAAGGCTATTCATTACTCTTAGCTCCACTCCCACAATGTCCTAATCATCCCCATCTTCAAATATTATGTTGTGTTTTTCTGTACATTTTTATCTCTTTTCTTTACTCAGGTCTTATTCCAATGTTCTACCATGACGTGAACACAAATGTGGGTTCTCAATGACTCTGCTCTGGTTTAGGGAATATAAACTGTGGTAGATTCTTCCCACTAAACAATAGAGACAAAGACCAAACCAGCTCATTTCAAAGAAGCTTAGCATCAATCCAAATGTTAGTCAATGGAGGCAGCACGAGGTGTGATTTTTTTTTTCACTTGGTCCAGGGCAACTCAAAAGACTAAAGAAAAGAATATTTGCTATCTATTGGTGTCGGTAGAAGACATACCTACCATCTTGAAATGATAAGTCCTTGAAATACTGAAGTAACTATCTATGAATATGTAATATGTAATCCAGGAATGGGGAACAGACAGAACCTGATCCTCAGCTTGACTTTAACTAATTGATAACAAGTACCACGAGAGGTGATATTCTCACATAAATCAATGGGCCAGAAAATTAGCCTCTTCCAATTTCTTGCCTTCATTTCATTCTGCTTCTTTTCTATAGCTGGCTACAATATAAAACTGAAATATATGTATATATTTGAGAATTTAGTATATTATTAATAAATTTTATATATTCTAATCGTATTTTAATGTGGACAAATTTAAATGATTCCCATTTTTCTCTGTGAGAAACAACAGAACATTATCATCACTTCAGAGACCATGAAAAACAGTTTAAAACCTGCAAAAAATATTATTGTGATAGGCAGATATCATTCCAGTAATCAATTCTAAAAGATGATAATCAGTCTCTGCTTCTGGAATTGTCAAAAGTGTTTACCTCGAGGTGAATTCTATAAAAGAGCTGAGATTCAAAAATAGAATCAAAAGCCCTTTATTGGAAACATCCACATGAATTCAACTAATCAATATGTCAATTTCTAAAAGCACTGAAAATGGCTGCAAATTGTGAAATTGCTAATAAAAACAAATGGGTTTATGGTGGCAATTCAAGACCATTAATATTGCACAGTGGAAAGGGGTTGTCTTGAAAAAGTTTAAATACTTATTAATAGCTTGTGGAAGATATTAGAAATTTGGAAAAAAAACTCATGGCAAGGCGCAAAAATTTGGTACCTACTGAACACCTAGCTTTCAGGTCATGACCTACTAGCTAGGATTATATATGAGACACCCATTATCTTAAATAGTAGCTCTTACTGTAACAGTGCGGCTAGTTGGCACAGTGGATAGAGCACTGGGCTTAGAATCAGGAAGACTTCATGAGTTCAAATATGGCCTCAGACACTTTCTAGCTGTGTGACCCTGTACCCTATTTGCCTCAGTTCCTCGGTTGTAAAATGAGCAGAAAGAATGGCAAACCACTCCAGTATCTTTGCCAAGAAAACCCCGAATAGGTCACAAAGAGTTGAACATGACTAAAACAAATGAACAACAAAAATTGCTATAACAATTATAATTAATTTTCAAAAACTACATATATCAAATCCCCATACTAATATTATAGACTTCCAAGTATCCTTGAAAATTCAACAGATAAACTGTGCTAGAACTGGACCATTATCATAGACAGCATTTTTACCCATAATTACTGAGATGTAGCATTGATACAAAAAAATTGTGAATAATATTTTCAACACCATATCAAATACTTGTAATTGTCAAGCTAAATAATACAAAAGATTTTCAAAATATACAGTGTTAACAGAAGAAATAAAAACATCATAATAGAATGAGATTCATATCATCCCCATTATTCTGTTGTTACTAGAGTCGTCCTAAAGATTCTTTCAGTAAGGTTGCCAAAAACAAGCTTACATGACTACTTTTATTCAATCTTGATGAACTTTTATTTTGTTAACTTATGCAAATGTTTGTTTTTTGTGTCTTCTATTATTGTTGTTGTTATAGTCTGGGTCTCCCTGTCTTGCCCAGGCTGGAGGTACAATAGCTACTCATAGACCAACCCAACCGCTGATCATGGAGACAGAAGTTTTGACCTGTTTCCATTTCTAAGCTGGACCGGTTCATCTCTCTTTAGGCAGCCTGTTGGCCTTAGTTTGAAAGAAGATAAGCTATCTTGACCTAATTTAAATATATTCCCCACTTAAAGTCCTAGTAAAGTACAGGGCACCCAATCAGCAAGCAGTGAAGCCTTTCTATAGAGACCATGAGTTGTTTCTTACTTTAGTAAATAAGGTCATTGAGGACAGAAAACACATAATTGTCTGTGGTTTGTGTCAAAATCTCCTAGACTTTGAATAAGATTAGAGTGGAATTATGACAGACTATTAAAAAAAATACCTTAGAGGTTTATTGGTACTGTTGCCAAAACCACACCTCTCTTATTATAATCCTGTAATTTGTGAATTTAATCAAACTTTTTTTCTGCATTAAAAATGTAAGGAAAAAAATTTTCCCTTTAGTGTAATAAATTAAAAACAGAATATGTAGTGCTTTATACAGGTTCTATATGTTGCTATATGTTTTAACATATTGTGTTTATTATGCAAATGTGCAATAATTCACCTATTAACCAATTTTTTTCCTCTACTTAGACTTTGTAAGTTTTGATTTTGTATATATGTATCAATTAATTAAAATTACTTATTACGCAATTCTCTGTATTCTGCACAACCTCTCTCCCCCTTTACAGGGGGTACAGATAAGTAAGATAAGGTCCCTGTGTCTTACTTTAAAAAACTGAAAATCTAATTGGGAAGATAGAATAGATACATATGAAACAATTCAAGAAATTGTCTGGAGCAGCAGCTCTCAAATTTTTTGATCTCAGAACTCTTTTACACTCTTAAAAAGGTTGGTAAAGCAGATAAAATATGAGTCATGTTGCTCCTGAGATTGTATTCATAATCTAGATTTGAAGCCACTGGTGTACAGCGTCTACAGAATGGAAGGCCCTGTGAATTACTTCTTACAAAACCAGCTTATCATAGCACCTGACGTTGTTCATTCTGTTGAAATGGCAGCTTACCTGAAAGTAGCAGAAATGTGGGCAGTAGAAATCTTACCCAAACTATAAAACAAATCTGGATCTGGCTATTCCATGTTATTTTTTTAATCTATTTTCCATTGCTTTCATTTTTTTTTTATTTTCCGCTTCCATGTCAAGGAAGATGACAACCACAATTCAAAAACAAAAGGCTAAGGAAAGCTCCTGCTCTACAATGAACAATAGGAATGATAAAGAAGATCACAAAGGAAAACAAGTCATGATCTTCATCTGAATTTAAAGACACCATGACACTTGGTTGGCTCTGTGAGCTCACTGATGCTGACATGTGTGCTTTGAGCTAGTGAATAAAGAATTCCCAGAGTGAGTGAGAACCACGATTTATTTTAACACATAAGCGTGACTAATTATTATTTAATAATAAACCTGTTGTTGATTAATAACCACAAACACTTATTAAGCACCTGCTATGTGCTGAGTACTACATAAGGTATTAAGAATGCAATTTTTTTTAAAAGTTCTTGCCCTTCAGGAGCTTACAATTAGGAAGAAAGTAAGTGCTGCACTGCCCTTAGAATTGACAAATCACTGCCTTTTTTTTATCTTTACAAGGTACTTTCCTCCAGAACAACCTTGTCAGGTGGGTTATGCAAGCATTCTTAACAACATTTTACAGCTGGGACGATTAAGACAAAGAACAGGTAACTTCCCCAGGGTTACATAGGGGATAAGATTCAGAACCAGAACTTGAGACAAACTCACAGAATCACAAAATTTCAGAGATGGAAGGGCCTTATATAACCCATACCAGGAGAATCCCAATCAACCTGACAATTGGTCACCTAGCTGTTGCTTAATCAGGCAGTCATTCAACAAATATTTTTAAATGCGTACTATGTGCCAGGTACTGGGCATACAAAGAGCAAAAATGAAATAGTTTCCATTCTCAAGGATGTTCTATCAGGAGAAACTGCTCTAAGTTTATACAAAATAAAATGAAATAAGGATGAACTTACCACTTCCAGAAAAAAAATCCATTTTACTTCTGAATTGGTCTTCTGATGTCAAATGCTCATTCCAACATATCACTGGGCTTTTCACTTCATAAATACCACACACAGGCACACGTGCACACACACATGCATGCACACACACGCGCGCGTACACACACACACACAAACTGTTGGCTTCCATCCATTTATGTGCTATCACTTGTTGGGTATTTTCTAGACTCATGATCAGGCACAGGTTGGACTATACTCCACTTGCTGCCAACACTGAGAGTCTCCAAGCCTGTTGCTAGAAGAATGCATTCCCTTCACAAATGAAACAGAAAAAGAGGAATGTCTTCTATTCCACGCTTAAAATGTTTTTTTTTTGTTTTTGTTCAGTCATTTCAGTTGCATTCAACTCTTTGTTCCTCCATTTAGGGTTTTCTTGGCAAAGATACTGGAGTGGTTTGCCATCTCCTTTTCCAGCATATTTTGCAGGTAAGGAAACTGAGGCAAACATGGTTAAGAGATTTGCCCACAGCTAGTCTCTGAGACTGGATTTGAACTCAGTTCTTCCTAAATCCAGGCCCAACACTCTTCCACTGTGCCAACTAGCTGGCCCTTAGAAAGGTGACCCCTCTTTTTTTTTTCAAAATACAATTATTTGTTGACAAAATTTGCATAGAAAATATGCTCTAGGCAACTCAAACTCTTGCCAAAAATAAATTTTCACAGTATTCAGTAGGCAATTTTATCATTAAAAGGGACAATATGAAAATATCAGCAAATATGATTCCAACAGTTGGTGTAAAATCTGACTCTCCTCATTGACTCTCGCCTACATATTTAAAATATTGTGGCTTGTTATTCACTTGTTTCCCCAAGAAGACAACTGAATTCTAGTCTTGCAAGTCCGCTTTGCCTCCACGATCAAGGGCTTTGTGAACGCCAGCCTGTCGGTAGTGAGACACGTGGTTTGAGATTTTGTCTTGGTTTCTAGGTGAATAGCGAATGAGATGGCAGAGTTTCTATGGTTTGTTCTCAAAGGTACCAAATAATTAAAATACTTATGAAGGAGAAAAATGGGCATGGTAAAGAAAAGGAAAGCTAATCGTAAGTGGTCAAAGAGCATTTCAAAGCAGGACTTTCTGGTTTTGTAGACCAGAAAGTAAAAGGCTGATCTAGGTACATTATATATTAGTTTAATATAGTGAGAACCTATTCCCATAAGCAACTTATCCAGGAAATGAAGAATATTTTTAATTTGTCTACAAATGGAAGACAACAAACATGCTCTGTGATCTCCCGGAGAGATTGCTGCATTTTTGGGGAGGTTTCTTTTCTACTTGGCTTAGACTCAGAGAAGTTGGGTTCAAATCCTGACTATGCAGGAGTCATTTAATTTCTCTGAGCCTCATACTTCCTCACTTATGAAAAGAAGGATTAAACAAAATGATGTCTGGGGTTATTCCCAGGCCTAAATCCTATAAACTTGATTTAAGGGTTTTTTTTGGTTTTTGTTTGGTTTTGGTTTTGTTTGGTTTTTTTTTTTGTTGTTTGATTGGTTGGCTTTTGTTATTTAAGTTTCATTGTGTGATAGAAATTTGAGAGCTGACTGGCATTCTAGGATTTGTAGTTCAGAGGGAGAAGCATTCCTCTCTCAGTCCCAAGAGCGGTCTGGGACTATGGAGATCTTGGAGCCAGAAAGCAGAAAGGAACAGAATCTACAAGACAGACTGGGGAGAGAGGAGTGGGGACCTCAAGAGCTGAGCAGCAATAGCAATGGAAGGCGACAGACACAGGCACAATAGACAAGGAAGGAAGGAAATAAACATTTATTAAGAGTCTGCTGTGTGCCAATTACCATCGCTTAGCATTTTACAATTATCTCATATGATCCTCACAACAATCCTGGGAGGCGGGTGTTGTTATTACCTCCATTTTAGAGATGAACAAATTGAGGAAGACAGACTTAAGTGACTTACTCAAGGTCTTATATCTAGGAAGTATGTAACACTGGATTTGACCTCAGGTGTTCCTGACCACTGCATCATCTAGCTATCAAGAAGAGGCGTGCAGTGAGGATCACTGGCATCTCAGATCAGAAGACTTGAGCTGAAGTTGCCCATTGTACTCATCTTTTCAAAGACTAAGGGAAGTTCCAACAAAAATTTCTGTTGTTTCCTCTAATTTCCTATTCTTGTGTGTACTTGGTGATAAATATAAACATAAATTTAATTGAAACAGAGAACCAAACCTCACTATGAATGTTAGAAGTTCTCCTGAGAAATCTGAGCTATTGTAAATTTTCTACTAATGTTGCACCTGGTCCAAACTCCACAAAGCAACTGAGAAAAAGACTGTGGAGACCTTTGGGGCCATTGTATTGCTCCTAGGCTAAAAAAAGCAAGTGTTGTCACATGTGGATGATCAAATTTCCATAGTCAAAAAGAGTAGAAAGGTTGCTGATGAGTATTGATAGTATTGGCCAAACATCAATACCCCCCAGAGCAACACCTCACAAACTGGCCTATTGAAATACATAGACTTCATAGTATCATGGAGTGGAAAGAATGAGTGACAAAAAAGCAAAAAGGTACCCAAAAATCATACATAGAAAGAAATATGAGATTATGCTTACGACTGAGAGGAAGAAGTTGAAATTCCTTACTAGTAATTCGTACCTAACAGTGGAGAATAAGCTTCTAGTTTTGCAGAAAGAAAAGAGTTTCTGTCATATCCCTTGACTTGGTCTTCTCTTGTTCATTATACTAGCAGTATACAAACTTCCTGTTTCACATTTGGCCTACCCTGTGATTTTGTTGTATTGGACTTCTTTTGACCATAGAGGTGACTGAAAACTTTCCACATCAACCTTCTTCAAGGACTGTCTAATTTCTCTGTTTTTTACTAGGCATGGTGGTACATGCCTGTAATATGTGCTACTGGGGCAGCAGAGGCTGGTGGTTCTCTTGAGTTCTGGAGTTCTGAGCTACAGTAGGCTAAGTTGATCATTTAACTCTGAAAAGCATAATAATCCAATATGTTTAAAAATTACAATTCCTATGAATATTGTTCCTAGTCTGTCAGGGATTTCCCCAAATTTTCCAGTAGGCTGCATCTTTAAAGTCTGGGATCTTTTAAGTGCTGACTATGACAAGTCTCAGTAAGTTATGATTTATCAGAAAAGACAGGGCCATTTCATCTCCTATAAATTTTAAGCATACATATTACTCTTTGAAACAGGATTTATAATTTATCAAAGACACAAGACTGAAATACAAATCGGCAGTTCATGACTGTCAGGGAGGGAGGAGTTTTAGCTCAAAAATGATACACTAATCTGCAAAATAATTCCTTATATGTAGAAATTGACCTTTAATATAAAAATGGTAACTATGTAGTCATATAAGGGAAAAAAGCATGGCCTAGTGGATGGGGCCCAGCCTCAGAGTCAGGAAGGTTCCAATCTTGTCTCTAACACATATTAGCTGTGTGGCCTTGGTTAAATGAATTAACCTTTCCATTCCTCAGCAAGCTCTCTGAGACTGTCAGTTAACAAGAAGAGCTAAAGTGAAAAAGGAAGTTCCTCCCTGAGAAGTTTCTATGTTTATGAAACCAAAGGTCCAATACGAAAAAAATCATAGACTAAGCATGCCAAAGGGACAGAAGGCAATCACAGTTTTTCAGATGGACTTCTTGAATGCCTAGAAGAATATCTAGAGAGGTCCCTGGTTCCAAACAAGACATCAAGTTAAAAAGTCTCAGTGAAACAGAAATATAGGAACAGCCATAACTCGAAATTGTCATAAGAAAAAAGACAACTTGGAAGCCCTATTTCCCTTCCAAATTTAGCTCAAGGATCACATCCTTCAAGAAGACTTCCCTAATTCTCTTGGTTGTCAGTCACTTTACTGACTGAGTATATGTTTACTCACACATGGTCACATATTCACATGTATATATCTGGTATCCATTTATCTTGAAATATGTGATATTTCCTAATAGAAAGAATGAAAGATGCTAGAAGGTATGGCCTGTCAAACTTTTATATTTGTATTCCCAGTACAATGCTGAGCACTAAAAGAGCGCTTATTGATTGATTTAGAGCCTAAAAAGAATTTTCATCCCAGTGTTTTAGCCAATTATCAGACCACAGTAGCATCCACATAGGGCCAAAAAAGGGTCCTCCTTTCAAAGAAGTGACCCCCTGGAGAAAAACCTACCAATTCCCAAAGCTGCTAGTCCAGAGATAGAGAGTGCATACCTCTTCCATAATGTTCATACCTTTTCCAGTCTTTCTAATGGTTTCCAATCAAGTAAAAGGTCACAAATACCCTTGACAAACAGAAAAGGTGATCTCTCCTTCCATAAGCTTTTGGCCTTGAACCTCCATTTCATCAAATGTTGTAGCTCTAGCCCAAAGGTCAATGCTATCCATTACCTTATAATGTCACTACGAGGGAAAGAAAGGCAAAATGCCCTTTCCCTTTTCAGGATTACTTCTTTCTTCTTTATGTTGCCTTCTACCACATTTCTGAGTTTGGAGCTGAGGGGGAACCTGTGCTTTTGTGCCATGCCTGTGCTTCATCAGGTTCTTTTAGCGATAGTCCACGCCTCTTTTCAAGGACATCATCATTCAATAACAGGGGAAAATCAGCAGATATCAGCTAAATCCTACCATTTTATCTAGACAGAGTCATTTATTTTGCTATATAAAGAGTAACTAGCTAGAATACCTGTCCCTGAGCCCTCTGGTTGAATCCTATACTAAGTAACTAGGGACACAATTACATCATTCATGGTCACATAAAATATGTAGTAGGCACCTTGCTGATACAAGTGTATCTTAATCAGCATTTCAAAATATTTTATGGTGTGATGGAAAAGACACTGGATTTAAAGTTGAAAGGCCTAGGGTTCAGATCATGGCTGCTTATTACCTATGGGGCACTTTGAGCAAATCCTTGTGGCTTTGGGGGCCTCAGTTTCCTCATCTGTAAGATGAGTGGTTTAGACCAGATGATGCTTAAGGCCTCTTATAGCTTAAAATCTTACGGTCTTATGATTGCTAAAAAGTTAAATGAGACAAATATTATTCACAAAATAATTTCCTTATTATTTCATCCATTTTATTATGTCCTGAAGCTTAGACATAGAAAACTCATGTCCTATGTCCTTTAGGAAAAATCTCTAGAATAAGGGGTGCTAAATTTTTTTATTCTCTCTCATTTGACTTTATCTTTTTTCCTACCCTTCTTCCTTGCTTGCTTGATTTTCCTCCTCCTCCTCCTCCTCCTCCTCCTCCTCCTCCTCCTCCTCCTCCTCCTCCTCCTCCTTCTTCTCTCTCTCTCTCTCTCTCTCTCTCTCTCTCTCTCTCTCTCTCCTTCTCCTCTCCTTTTCTTTTCCTCTCCTCTCTTCTCCTCTCAGTTTTTTTTGTTTGTCCATGGTCCCACAAGATTTCCCAATAGGAACATACCTGTATCTCTATGTGTATGTGTATGTGTATGTGTATCTCTCTCTCTCTCTCTCTCTCTCTCTCTCTCTCTCTCTCTCTCTCTCTCTCTCTCTCTCTCTCTTTCTGTTTCTCTCTGTGTGTCTGTCTGTCTCTCCTCTCACTTTTTTGTTTGTCTATGGTCCCACATGATTTCCCAATAGGAACACACCTGTATACCTAACCTATAAGGTTAGGGAGTGAAAGACTGTGGAAAAGAAATTGTGTCCAATTATACTTTGTAGGTCATGAAACTGCTGATAAAGGTCAAAGAAAAAAATAATGAAAATAAAAACATCGAACCACATACTGATAGACCAACTCACTGCACAGCAAGCCCAGATGGAAGGGCTCATTTGGAGCCTAAGCACCATGTAGGCTGAAAAGTCAAAAGGTCAGTTCTCAAATCACGACTGCACGCAGCTTCCATAGTCAGAAGGCAAAAGGGCGGATGCAGGTAGCATGAAAAGGACTGCTGATAATACATTAGTCTCTTAACTCAAACTTCTCCTGATTAGTAACTTTGTCGCTAACATAATTTAGACAATAACAAATGACAAGTTAAACAACATTTGTGGAAAGTATAAAAGCATTTTCCAGTCTTGCAGAACTTGCCTAACATTTTACTGTTTGATCCAAAATGATCCCAGGAAGCAACTAATGAAATTGGCCCTAGAAGACCCCATTCGATATAGAAACGACCAAAACTTCCCAGGTGGCTCCATCCCAAGAGGTCTGATATTGAGCCTGATGTCCCTAATTATTCAGGATGGATCTCCAACCCTACACATCTGAGATAAAGCAACCATGGTCTATAGAGTATCATAATTAAGATTCATTTAATGTATAATGGTTGTGTTAAAAAAAACATCCTAATATTAGTTTTGACGGCAGCTATTATTGCTTTTCCCAAAAAATTCCTTTAAATATCTACACATGGAAAAAATGTAATTGCAGAGATGAGCAACCTTTTCTAGTATGAAACATGGATTCTCCACCTCTGTGGTACCTTTTGGTGATCACTTTAACAGGGAATGTTGTGGGAATTATTTCAAAGATTTTTTTGTTTTATTGTGTCATGAAAATTGGAATATGTACAACATTTGATGAATACTTCTATCCCTTTGTAACATTTAGATATCTCATAGCATAGTGTTCATTTCTTTGATGATTTCTGTAATGTAATTGTTCATGAAATAATTCTATAATATAAATAATCATTTATAAAGACCTAAGGTATCTGTAGCTCATGTTTTGTACAATTTCTTTTAAAATCCAGGTTTGTTTGTTTTTCCCCATGCAGAACAGGAAGGTGAAAATGTACTCACGTTTTTAGTGCTGTTATTTACTCAGTGACAAAGCTGTGGTTTGCAAATATCATGGATGATTTGTGGCCTATTGAATCGTGAGTTTGATATAACAAGTGGTCCACTTCTGTTATTTTGTCTTCATTCATCTTGGCTTGAACAAATAGGGAACTGCATTTTGTTTCTTAAGAAAAAGCTGGTCTCTGCCCTTGTTATGAGATCGTGCGTCCCTCTTTACACTCAGATACCAAAACAATCCCCTGCACCAAGGGGTGCTATTTTCATTTGGAAATGGAGCCAAAACTATCCACAGCCCTACTCTTCCTCAGCTTTAGTTTTGCTTGAGGAATATTTCTAGTGGTGATACAATCAGTCCTACCTTACAACACACCTGTTTTGTTTGTTTTTTTTTTTTTTGGTAATCTCGGCCCCTCGCAGAATGAGCATAAGAAGCACAATAGAAATGCTTGTTGAATTTTTTGGGTTCATGCTAACAACTGTAAGCAGGTGGGGCCATTTTGGAGAGGAGTAGTCTAAAAGCGCAGAAGAGATATTTTTCTTTCTTCTATCACCTATCACCCATCACTTGTCATCTATCATCTATCATCTCTCTCTACTCAAAAGACCACCACTAGAGATCAGGGCTCCTTAAACTTTTCAACCCTCGACCCCTTCAGCACTTTTTAAATTATGGGTCGGGACTAGATCTGATCCTCATTGACCTCTGTCAGTCAATTAATCAATTAGCAAGCATTTATTGACTGTTTACTTTGTGACATGCCCCTGTGCTAACCACTGAGGTTACATACACAAAAGTTAAAGTTCCAGCCTTCAATGAGCTTAGATTATAGGGGAAGGAAAAGGTATATGTTTAAATATATATATATACACATACATACATATACACATACACATATATATGCATGTATGTATGTGTGTGTATATATATGTGTGTGTGTGTGTGTGTGTGTGTGTGTGTGTATGTATGTCTCTTTAGAAAATGAATATAAAATAGTTTGGAGAAGTACTAGTAACCTGGGGATCAGAAAAGGTATTATATAGAACATAGTTCTTAGAAAGAATCTAGAGATTCCCAGAGGCAAAGGTGAGGAGTGAGAACATTTCAGGCATGGAAGAAAGTCACTGGCTACTAAAGGCCCAAAGATGGGGAAGCTGGAGCATCTTTGGAACAACAGAGCGTGTGGAAGGAAGTAATGTTTAAGAAGCCCAGAAATGTGAGCAGGGGCCAGGTCATGAGCACTTTAAATGGTAGGAGTTTATTTTTGGTCCTAATGATATTCTGGAACATGGTTGTTGTTACTGTTTAGTCATTTTCAGTTGTGTCCAACTCTTCATGACCTCATCTGGTGTTTTCTTGGCAAAAATACTGGAGTCGTTTGGCATTTTCTTGTCTAGCTATTTCTATAGATGAGGGAACTGAGACAAACAGAATTAAGTGACTTGCCCAGGGTCACACAGCTAGTAAAGTATCTGGGACCGCATTTGAATTCAGGAAGAGGAATCTTACTGACTCCAAGTCCCACACTCTATCTACTGTGCCACCTAGCAGAATTAAGGAACCACAGGCATTAATTTAATAGGGGGTCGGGCTGTGTGCTACTTGATCAGAGCATCCCTGCATTTAGATTCTCCTCTCTCTAATTTGTACTTTAGTGGTTCCCTATAGTCTCTATGATAAAATTCAAACTCCTTTGTTTTAGCACTTAAAGTCCTCCTCAATCTAGATAGGACCTCCTTTAAAATTTCACTTCAAATAAATCACCTCGTATACTTGAGCCTTCTTTGGAATTCAATTTCCTGCCTCCATCCATCTATATAATAGCTCACCCTCGTGGGAAATGAAATCATTTTCCCTCATCTCTACCTTTCCCAATCCTTACCTTGTTATAAGGTTCAGTTAAGGTGCCATTCCCGCCATGAAGATTTCCTTGTCCCCCCACCATCATGATGTTAATGGTTTTGACTTCCTCCAACTACTTTGTATTTATGTCTATGTGTATGTGTTGTATCCTTCTCATGGAATGTAAGACAGGGACTGTTTTGCTTTGCATCCCCACTGCTTCTTTTTGTGGCTTTCATTTAGTGGGTATGGCTTTCATCACCTCATTCCTGGATTATTGCAATGGCCTGCTGATAGGTCTCTCTATCCCAAGGCTCTGTCCACTGTAGCCTATCCTACATTCAGCTATAAAAGTAATCTTCCTAAAGGTCTTACCACACCTTACTTTCCTAACATTCTTCAATCCAGTGATACAGGCCTCCTTGCTCTCCATGAACAAAACACGACAACTCTGGACTCCAGATATGTTTTTCTCTGGCTATCTTCCATGCTTCTAACCCTCTCCTTCCTCATCTCCACCCACTGGCTCTGCTACCTTTTTCAAATCCCAGCTAAAATACCCTTTTACAGGAAGCCTTTCCCAAGCTGCCTTAATTCTAGCACCTTCCCTCTGTCAATTATTTCCAATTGATTCTGTATATAGCTTGTTTGGACACAGTTGTTTACATTTTGTCTTCCTCATTAGACTGTGAGGCCCTTGAGAACAGGGACTGTCTTTTGACTTTTTTGTATCCCTAGCACTCAGTCCAGTTCCTGGAATATAATAAGTATGGTTATTCACTGCATGGGTGCTTAATAAATGTTAGTTCATTTTATTTTGATTCATTGTGTTCACATGGATGGGTCACGTAGTCTGAGTGGCTAATGTTTGTCTCCCTATACAGTGTCTACCTTTGTAGGTAATAAGCAATGATGGTGGTCTAATATGGAATCTAGTTAATCAATCGACATTTATTAAATGCCTACTATGTCGTACCAGGCACTGTGCCAAATGCTGGGGATACAAAAAGAGGCAAAAGATAGTCCTTAGCCTAAAAGAGCTTATGATCTAATGGGGGAAGACAACATGCAAACAAATATATGCAAAGCAAGCTATATATAAGATAAATGGGAAATAATTAAAAGAAGGAAGGCACTGAAATTAAGAGGGCTTGGGGAAGGCTTCCTCTAATAGGTGGGATTTTATTTGGGACTTAAAGGAAACCAGGGAGGTCAGTAGTCAGAGCAGAGAAGGCAAAGCTTTCCAGGCATTGGGGGACAGTCAAAGAAAATGCCCAGAACTGAGAGATGGAGTATCCTGGAACAGCCTGGAGGCCTGAGTTACTGGATGGAAGACTATGTTTTAAGGAATAAGGTATAGGAAGGCTGGAAAAATGGGCAGGGCGGGGGGGGGCTAGATTGTGAAGGACCAAACACAGCATTTTGTATTTGCTTCTGGAACCTATAGGAATCCACTGGAGTTTGTTGAATACTCTAGCGCTATTTATCAAAACTATGTCCCCTGTATGTTTTCCAAGTTCCTATTCACAGAGAGTGGAGCTTGCTTTAATTGCATCACTGGCAAACCTAAGGACTATTCTCTTTATCACCAGCTTATCATATTTAGGCAGTCACACACATATGGCACAATACAGTCTTATTCCCCACTCTGACATATATAAGTATCAGCTAGAACATCATTCCATATTAATTAACCTATGTTAATTCTGGCACCTCTGCTGGAGGACGAGACACTCTATTTTACAGCTATATCTGTATGAAGGGGAAGTTAGGTGGCACAGTAGGAAGAACACTGGGTTTGGAACCAGGAAGACTCATTTTCATGAACTCAAATCTGGCCTCAGACCTTTATTAGCTGTGTGACCCTGGGCAAGTCACTTAACTCTGTCTCAACTGAGAAATGAGCTGGAAAAGGAAATGGCAAACCACTCTAGCATATTTGCCAAGAAAACCCCAAATGGGGTTCTGAAGAGTTAGACAGAACTGAAATGACACAACATCTGTATTTCTATAGCACAATATAGGAACAATCAGGAACAAAATAGAAACCTCATACTCAAACCAGAATCTATTTCTCTTCTGATAGTTTGAACCTGTAATTTCTCTCCTTAAACAGCATCTCACCAGAGCAAAGTGGTTCAAGAGGCATGACACTCTGGGATTTCAAACAGCACAAGCCTAAATGACAAAATTCCTGATGTTCTTCCAGGGAGCAATTCCTTTGACTCTTTCCTAGGAAGAGGCTTTGCATCATTGCTCTACTGAAACATAATGATCTTCAGATGCATGGTCCCTTTGAAGGGAAAATCTTTAATTGGGAGAGAAAAAATAAATAAAATCCTTGCTGATTTTCTCAGAGGATGTGAAATTGGCAGATGAAGAAGGCAAGAGAACGTATCACCGCACTTGGCGCTGACAGCTCAAACTGAGAATTTCCTTAGCTCATTTCTTAGGTCATCTCCTCGGCCCACCCTCTCCACCCCAGCCCACATACCTCAATATCACTTTTAAAGAAAATATTCCAAGTGTTTTAAAAAATTTCTACCAAAGCTGCTTGATATATTTTCAAAAGTTGGTTTAATTTTATCCAGTTGTTACAAAGGAAAAAACAAGGCTCCAAAATGAGATTATTTGTCCAGGACTTTGAATCAAGTCAGAGATCAAATAAGGTAAGAATAGAACTTTTTCTCTTGCCCCCAGGCTTACTATTTTACCCATGTTATTCCCTTAAAATATTTTTAAAATCCTATACTAGATGCCGTATCTAAATTCTTAAAGCAGAACATGACCCACGTGTGTAAAAATATAAAACCAATCAAAGCTCCCCTTCAGGAGACTATAAAGATTGGCTTCACAGAATCTCAAAGTGGCAACAAACCCCAGAGGCCATCTAGCACCACCCTCTGAAGTATCTGATAGCCCAAAACTATCTCTCCTTCCTTCTCCTACCTTGAAAACTTTCCTTCTTAGGTTGCTATTGACCTAAGTTTAGATCGTTTTAACAATAGCTAACATTTATCTAGTTATCTAAAATTATATGCATATATATGTATTCATACATATACATATGTGTGTATATATATATACATATATAAAATCTCATTTAAACCCTCACAAAAACCTTGTACGGAAAATGCCATTGTTATTTCTAATTTGCAGAAGAGGAAACTAAGATTGAGAATGGTAAATTGATTTACATGAGATTACAAAATGAGTAAAATGTCTGGAGCAGGATTTGCATTTGGATCCCTCTGACTCCAAGTTTAGTACTCTATTGAGAGAAATGATTATTTCTCTCTCATCTTAACAGTCAATTATTAAAATTAAGGACACCCAAGCCTGTTTTCCCTGTGCTATTTCCGTCTCAGAAACACAGTCTCGAGGACAGGGCTGATGGAAGATAGGATTAATATTCTCCTCATTCTAGGTATTGCTATTCCATCCAACTAGATCAGACTTCTAATGGGAAAATGAATTCCTGCCCAATCTGTTCCACTCAAGGTAATTTGAGCACAGTAGATCCTCTGTCTAGGTTGTCCAAGACTGTGGGTGGTCTGGGTAGAGGTAGTCCCTTTGTCTAAGAGAGACAAGATGTCACTCTCCCAGCCCCTCATTAGAATAGGTCTGCCTATCATTAATTGTTAACCAATCAGAATTGACTGCCACCCTCTAGTACACTCACTTTTTGAAGAGCATACAAGCCATGAGCCTGCTGCCATGATTGTCTTTGGTCTGAGAGAGATGACCAAATGACCATTCCTTTTATTAACAAAATGCTGGAATTATTAATAAAATGATTAATTACTCAGAAATTATGTTTCTCAAACTTTTTATACATCACACTATCCACTATAGTCCAGGGCTTCTTAAACTTTTTCCACTCACCACCCCTTCTGCACTTCTTAAACTATGGGTCGCAGTCCCATATGGATGACTATACCACCTAGCTGCCTCACAAATTTCAAAGTAAACGAATTCATAGTAAGACATGGATTCCAGCAAACCAGACACTTAGTCCTGGTTCTAGTTCTTCCATCATTGTGAGACTTTGGGTAAGTTCCTTCAACCCTCTAGTCATTAAATTCCTAGTCTATCAAAGAGTTCTGGTCTGGAATAGATTATCTCAAAGGCTCTTGTCAGAACTAAATCTCACAATCCTTTTTGATACCTCCTTTGGATAGTCAATTCTACCTTCTTAGCTACTTGTTCTATACAAGGGGGGAAAGATTTCTTTCTCTAGACTTCTCTTTTCTTCCTAATCTTTTCCATGGTCCCATGATATTTTTTTTGCTCCATTTTTGTACCAGATAAAAAATAAGCAAACATTTCAGGCCTCTAATTCATCCCCAGGTCTTATCATTTCTTTTTGAGAAAACCATGTTTTGTTTTTGTAGAAAAACATTTTCCTTTTTTTCCCCATTTTAATACAACACGGTCTTGAGAGATTCCATAAAAATTTAAATTCCCTCATAGGATCTTGAATGGAATTTATTACACTGCCTTTTGAAAATAAATTATATCAATTTATGTGTAATGATTTAAAACTCCAGAATACCTCTGACAACACATTCAGTCATAGTTCTCCCTTTGGCCACAGTTCCAGTCTCAGTAAGAATGCTCCTCTCATTCTCATTCTTGCTTATATTTTCAGTTCCAGACCCAACCTCAATTCTAAGATCACAGTTTTCCTTTGGCCCAATTCTCAGTCCTGACCTAACTATTTTTCCACTTTGGGCCTTTCTCCCAGAACCTTGTTTTATTCACAGTACAAGTTTTGCAACAAGTTTTGCAAGACTCTGCCCACTTGGGTCTATAACTCTTCCAATGAACCAGCTATGCTCTAATCCTAGCCCAAACAACTTTATAGAAATTAAACTTAAAGAAATCTATAGATTTAAAAGATTTAGGAATAATGGATGGGAGTCAAGAAGGAAAGCAATGGCACCCCTCATCCTTTAATTATCTCTTAAGATTTGGAGGTTAGTTATATCATAGCCATACATTCTCAAGAAGTAAAGCAATCATGATTTCGATTTTTCTAAATGGATAGCAGATTAGAGTAATTCATACATACCTCTAAACTCCTTAAGATATAGATATATAGATATAGATATAATACTCTGTAGCTGCATTGTTTTAAATAATATGCTCTTCATTTTTTCTGGTACATCCTAAAATTCTATGCACACAAATTCTATACACAATAAAAATTAAATCATCACTATTCCAAGCCCATCAAAAATCATTGGCACTGCCAGGTTCTGCAAGAAGGTTGTCAGTGTCACTCCAGATTATCCAATAAATAGATGTCAGTCTTAAATAAAAAGCAAAATGTTCGCACTTACAATTTCTTCAAGACATTAATGAATTCTTCCAACTTGTCCTTGAACTGTAGTGCAAGCTCTACAGATGTCTGGCCATGAATGTCTCTAACGTAAATGCCAATATTGTGAAGGTCTTCATTCATGGGACAAACAAGGGATACTCTAAACAAGAAAACAAAGTAGTATTTTCAAGTCCTGTTCAGATAATAATAACTTTATAACCAGGGATAAGTTATACACATAGACACATATATAAGATTTAATTATATATATATAGATTTCATATGCATATAAAATATGCACATTAAAGCTTACATATGTAAACTGCACTAAGGCTTTTAGGACACTCAACATATGTCATTGTTCTTGAGTCATTTCAGTCACATCTGATTCTTTGTGAACTAATTTAGGGTTTTCTTGGCAAAGATACAACAGTGGTTTTCCATTTTCTTCTCTAGCTTATTTTACATATGAGGAACTGAGGCAAATGAGGTTAAGTGACTTGCCCAGGGTCACACAGCTAGTAAGTCTCAGGCCAGATTTGAATTCTTCCTGACTCCAAGGTTCCATATATACACACTGTTTTTTGCTCCCAACTATAGGAATTAGTGGTTAGCTTCCTATGTGCGGCTCTTTCTTAGATGTTCTGGCATTTTAATAATGGTTTCTTTTTCCAATGGTTTAGAGGCAATTTAGAAATCATTAATTCTCATACAGAACCTACATTTTACAATTTAATGTCAAGAATCCACAATATTTTGAAATATACTGACCTTAAATATAGAGGAGGCTATGATTAGATGAACCCATTTCAACTTCCTTTAAATAATTTTAAAGTATAGATGATTGGAAGAATACTCTGATTCAATTCCCTTAGGATTTTCTTCCCAATTAAGTGCTCATACAGTAAAAGAAATAAATAACAGTAATTTACATTAAAGTTCACAAAGCATTTTGGTGAGGACATTTCTGTGGGGTAAGTATAGCATTTTATTAGTGAAGAAACTGAGGCTCAGAGGAGTAGAATGCCATTTATCCATAATCATACGACAGTGAATGTCAGAGGGGGGACTTGAACTCAGGTCTAATGATACCATATCCAACTGTTGTTTCCTCCATAACATGTTTCTATCTGTCTTTAAAAACTGGGAGAAAAATATAAACTCTGACAAATAGAGATTAGCCATTTTATGGTGAATACTTAAGAAAATAATTACAATAAAGTTTGAGTTATCCGAAGCACACAGCCAATAAAAACTAATTATCTTGGACTTCCAGGTCATGTAATCAACAATATATAGAACTAGATTTTTTTTCCAATCTTCATGACATCTCAAACCTCTCTAAAACAAGAATTATACACAAAAGACAAAGTAATTTCAACAGTCTCTGCGGCTAACACATCAAGAGCCCCACTGAGGTAACAATTTAGTGAACTAACAGCAAGAGAAGACTAATCCCTAACCCCCTAACTTTCTCACTCAGAAATCCTTCCCTGACTGCCCACTATATAAGTAGGGTTGCACAAACTAACCTACAGTCTTGGAACAGAACACAACTCTGCCCTCTCTTCTCCCGATGTCAGTAAAACCAAAAAGCTTAATCTTACTCTGGCCTGGACAGCAACACTTCACCCCTCTGTCTTAGCCACAGAACTGAGGAACAGAAGGAACTAGGGCAGGAGAAATGTG
Source organism: Trichosurus vulpecula (assembly GCF_011100635.1). Lineage (NCBI taxonomy): Eukaryota > Metazoa > Chordata > Mammalia > Diprotodontia > Phalangeridae > Trichosurus > Trichosurus vulpecula. Next base: position 162,934,596 of record NC_050573.1, read on the forward strand.
TGGCTGTATGGTACTCCATACGCCTTAGGAAAACAACCTAGCATCCAGCTGGAGGCAGCACTGTCCCCTCAGAAGTCATTGGAGGCAGAAACTAAGCATGGTAAAACAGGACTTTCCCAGAATGGGAGGAAACCAAGATGAGTTTGAAATCCAGCCACCAGGGAAACTGTTGTGAAGGGGAAGGAATAATAGAGTGAGGAATAAAAGGAAACTAAGGGGAAAGATTGAAATTATCAAAAATCTCAAGTGGAAGAAAACTCAGCTGAAGACCTTAAGCGTAAGCAGATAAATGGCCAGGGAAGATGTTAAAAATAGAAGCGGATGTGGCCTCAAGATTAGCTAAGATTCCAGGCATCTCTGAATAAATATTGCAAGACAAAGGAAAATGAATCAATACCTGATGATTCAGAGGACCCTATGGATCCCCAAAAGAGGACAGAAATAAAGCAGAATGTTGCTGAATGGTTTAAAAGAGAAATGAGGATTATGAAAGCAGAATTTATGTCCTGCACAGCAGAAATAGTTGGCAAAATAGACAAACTTGAATTGATGATGGCAATTCTCAACAAAGAAATAAAAGAGGTACTAGGTGATTGGCTATGTAAGTATGGAGGACATGAAGGATAATCTAGAAAAAGAGAAGCAAAAAGGAATAATATTTAAGGAAAACATGATCACTATAAAAGCAAAACAAATAGGTCAGAAAGACTGGATGCATGGAAATAATTTAAGGTTTATAGGTTTTCCAGAAGAACATAGTGAGTCAAAATACATGGACAGCATCATACCAGACAGAAATAATGCAAGAAAGCGGCTCAGATTTCTGAACATAGGAAACAAAGAGTGAATAGAAATAATCTATAGATCACTTCCAGAAAGGAAAATACTCTATGCTATAAACCTTAAGACATATAGTGGTTAAATTAAACAATTACACTGAACAATAACAAATTTTGGAAGCTACCGGGAGACAATCCTTCAAATACAAAAGAATGGAAACTAAATAATACAACCCTGCTTTGCACCTACCAGAAATCATAGGAGGGAGTAGCATAACATGTTCTGAAGAAGAAGGGAGATCAAGATGCAGTTTAAGATAACCTACCCCAAAAACTTGAGCCTAGCCATTAATGAAAAAAAAATTTTAAAGGACCTTCAGTATGAAAGAAGCACTCAGGGCACAGCCAAAATGGCAGCTGGAAAGTAGGGATTTGCCTAGGGCTCTCCCCCAGGACCCTCCAAACACCTATAAAAAATGGCTCTGAACAAACTCTAGAACTGCAGAACCCACAAAATAGCAGAGGGAAACAGGGCTCTAGCCCAGGACAGCCTGAATGGTCACTGGGTAAGGTCTATGGCACACAGGGCTGGGAGTGGAGTGGAATAGAGCCCAGCATGGGCTGCGCCCGGACCAACCAGGACAGGAGCCAGGCAGAACAGGCCCTAGCTCCCTGAATCAGTGGACTGTGGCAGTTACCAGACTTCTCAACACACAAACACCAAGGACAACAGAGAAGGTTAGTGGGAAAAGCTGCTGGGACAGAGTGAAGGAGTTCACAATTTGGCCACCACCCTGGGGGCAGCAGGGGAGGTACAGCTGCAGAACTATAGGTTGCTTCCAGGCCCAGGCCTACCTGGTGGGAGGAATTAAGTGGCCTATCAGAGCTGGAGTGCTGAGCCTGCTAAAGATCTGAGTCTCAGTCTGGTTGGTGGTTCTTGGGGGAGGAGGAGCACTGGTGTGGCAGAGCTTGCTGTACAGAAATAGCTTTGAAAACAACAGCGCATCCCCTCAAGCTTGGAACAAGGTACTCTCTACTCTACAAGCAGTCACACCCCAACAAAAAACCCAAGGGTCAAGTAGTTGGCTGAGAACATGGCCAGGCAGCGAAAAAGGACTCAGATTCAGACTCAGACTTTGGAATCTTTCTTTGGTGACAAAGAAGACCAAAACATACAGCCAGAAGAAGTCAACAAAGTCAAAGAGCCTACATCAAAAGCCTCCAAGAAAAACATGAACTGGTCTCAGGCCATGAAAGAGCTCAAAAAGGATTTGGAAAAGCAAGTTAGAGAAGTAGAGGAAAAATTGGGAAGAAAAATGAGAGTGATGCAAGAAAACCATGAAAAGCAAGTCAATGACTTGCTAAAGGAGACACAAAAAATATTGAAGAAAACAACACCTTGAAAAATAGACCAACTCAAATGGCAAAAGAGCTCCAAAAAACAAATGAGAAGAAGAATGCCTTCAAAGGCAGAATTACCCAAATGGAAAAGAAGGTCCAAAAGACCACTGAAGAAAATACTACCTTAAAAATTAGATTGGAGCAAGTGGATGCTAGTGACTTTATGAGAAATCAATATATTATAAAACAGAACCAAAGGAATGAAAAAGTAGAAGACAATGTGAAATATCTCCTTGGAAAAATCACTAACCTGGAAAATAGATCTAGGAGAGATAATTTAAAAATTATTGGACTACCTGAAAGCCATGATCAAAAAAAGAACCTAGATATCATCTTTCAAGAAATTATCAAGGAGAACTGCCCTGATATTCTAGAGCCAGAGGGTAAAATAGAAATTGAAAGAATCCACAGATCGCCTCCTCAAAAAGATCCCAAAAAGAAAACTCCTGAGGAATATTGTCACCAAATTCCAGAGCTCCCAGATGAAGGAGAAAATACTGCAAGCAGCCAGAAAGAAACAATTTGAGTATTGTGGAAACACAATCAGAATAATACAAGATCTAGCAGCTTCTACATTAAGGGATTGAAGGGCTTAGAATATGATATTCCAGAGGTCAGTGCAGCTAGGATTAAAACCAAGAATCACTTTCCCAGCAAAACTGAGTATCATGTGCCAAGGCAAAATATGGATTTTCAATAAAATAGAGGACTTTCAAGCTTTCTCAGTGAAAAGACCAGAGCTGAATAGAAAATTTGACTTTCAAACACAAGAATCAAGAGAAGCATGAAAAGGTAAACAAGAAAGAGAAATCACAAGGGACTTACTGAAGTTGAACTGTTCTGTTTACATTTCTACATGGAAAGTTGATGTGTATGATTTGTGAGACCTCAGTATTAGGGTAGCTGAAGGGAATATACATATATACATATATAGACAGAGGGCACCGGGTGAGTTGAATATGAAGGGATGATATCTAAAAAAATAAAATCAAATTAAGGGATGAGAGAGGAATATATTGAGAGAGGGAGAAAGGGAAAGATAGAGTGGGGTAAATTATCTCACATAAAAGTGGCAAGAAAAAGCAGTTCTTTGGTGAGGTAAGAGGGGGCAGGTGAGGGGGAATGAGTGAATCTTGTTCTCATTGGATTTGACCTGAGGATAGAATAACATGCACACTCAATTGGGTATCTTACCACACAGGAAAGATGGAGGAAGGAGATGAAAAGGGGGGATGATAAAAGGGAGGGCAAATAGGGGGAGGAGGTAATCAAAGCAAACACTTTTGAAAAGGGACAGGGTCGAGGGAGAAAATTGGATAAAGGGGGATAGGATAGGAAGGAGCAAAATATAGTTAGTCTTTCACATGAGTATTGTGGAAGGGTTTTGCATAATGATACACATGTGGCCTATGTTGAATTGCTTGCCTTCTTAGGCAGGGTGGGCGGGGAAGGAAGAGGTGAGAGAATTTGGAACTCAAAGTTTTAAAAGATGATGTTAAAAAAAAAGTTTTTGCACGCAACTAGGAAATAAGATACACAGGCAATGGGGCATAGAAGTCTATCTTGCCCTACAAGAAAGTAAGGGAAAAGGGGATGGGGGAGAGTAGGGTGACAGAAGGGAGGGCTGACTGGGGAATGGGGCAATCAGAATATATGCCATCTTGGAGTGGGGGAGGGTAGAAATGGGGAGAAAATTTGTAACTCAAACTCTTGTGAAAATTAATGCTGAAAGCTAAAAATACTAAACAAACAAATAAATAAATAATGATTAAAAAAAGCATTCAAAGCATTTCTAGAAAGGAAACTAGACCTGACAAAATTATCTGTTTTTCAAAATATCTGACAAAAAGAAATTCCAGAAGTGTAATGAACAAGCACAAAGACCAAATAACGAGATTATTAAGAGATTTCTTTCTATATTTCTCAAGGAGGCAAGGGTGAAAGCAGAAGACAAATAGAAGTAATGGTGAAGAAACAGGCCTGAAACATCCTGGACTAAATTTCACAACACTCCACTTACAAGTAAATCAATGATTCTGTGGAACTAAACTATAGAAAGGGACAAGACACCCAAAGAGAGAAACGAGGAAAGATATAGAGAAATATGTGATGTATCCTAAGTCAAAGGTTAATAACAAAGGAAAATAACTACTTGAGTCTCCCAGGAAGATGAGATCTTACAGGAGAATGCATGAAGGAGCAAAAGGAGTAATTGAAACAAAGGCAAATATAGGGAGAAACCTTTATTTCAGTGTTGGAAAGGCTACCAATGATGAACACTACTGTAGGAAAAGTCATATTCTCTAAAAGGAGATGGAGATATTACTAGTATAAACTGCAGGGATTTGTACTTAGAAAACTTATCCTGCCACAAGAAAAAAGGGAATCAGAGCTCCTAAAAGAAACTGAAAACCAAAAGTGGAAAAAGGGCATGGCCCTAGGAAGAAAGATGTTTGGAAAATTGGGGAGGGGGGAGTGGGGAGCATAACCATGGGAAGGGCAATGACTAATAATGAACTACTATCAAGAACATAGGGAAATTCCTACTATGCTGCACCTAGCTATACCTGCAAGAACTGACATTTCTAAGACTGAGGCACAATAGATAAAAGGGAACCAGGGGATGAGATCTATAAGAATCTAAAAGATCTATAAATTGTTTAGAAGAGAAAACCCATAAGAACTAAGGTACCTTTACCTTTTCTTAAGGAAGCCTTAATTCCATGAGAAATATGAAGACTAAAGAAGGACTAAATAAATATGAGGACTATGAATCAAAGAAAAAAAGTCTAGAGGAGACAGAAATGGAAGATAATGAAGAGAGTGAGGGAAAGAAATCCTTTTTTGAAAAAGAGCCAAAATGAAATTTTCAAAACTAATGAATGAAATAGGCTTAAGGAGAGGAGATAATAGGAGATATTTTAATTCACTACTTAAATGAGAGGGGGGAAAGGTGAAGAATTATATAAGTAAATAATTGAAAGAAAGAAAAGGAAACTACTGAATTAAATCAAGTTCCCAATCTAAGGAAAGAGGTAACAAATAGAAGAAAAGGTGTTGACTATGAGAGAAAGAGAGCCAGTGGGAATAGGCCTGAATTCAAATATAGTAAGTTAAAATAAATAGAGACAAAGTATTATGTTTACAGAGAAAACAGGAACAAATTCTAATTTTAAAAAAGATTATTGTGAGGTACCTTTGAATAATTATATCTTCTTCTCCTTAATTATTTCCTCCCCCATCCCTAAATCACTATTACCTTTCTCCTTCTGCCAACCATCAGAGGAGCTCACCATCATGTAGATCTCAGAGATATATGTATTTTTTGTTCTGGACAATTCAATGTCCATATATTAAGCTACACTCACCAATGAAGTTAGAGCATTTAATCATTTTTAACTTTAAAACTATTTCCTACTTCTCCTTTACTTTGTTGTATTTTTCTTTTCATTCATTCATTAAAGAAACATTTAGCATGCTCAGAAATCTGTTTTAGGTGTGAAGAAAACACAAAATCCGGATAAGAAAAGATCACTACTCTCCTAAAATGTACATCCTATTTAAGGTGATGCCATACAAACATAGACTGCTTTTTGCCCATGATTCAATTCAATAAACATTTATTAAGCATTGGAAATTTGTGTCATAAGGGGAAAGTTATTGCCAATTTTGTGGTGAGGAGAAAGAAGAAATAGAGAAAGGAAACTAACACAGAAGAGACAGTATTTTCTAGAACAGACTTTAAATGATAAGTAGGAATTGAACAGACTAAAATAGGGTAAAGGACACTTCAGCCATTGGATACTATGTCAGCAAAAGCAAAAGAGTGTACTACATGTTTGGCAAAGGTAAGAGAGAATAGTCACACAAACTGTCTAGAGCCAAGGCTATATGGAGGGATATATGAGGTTACCCTGGAAAGGTAGGCTGGTGTCTGATTATTGAAGGTTTTCAATGCCTCCAAACAAATCTCTAACTTCCTAACTTCTAAATGCTAGTGACTTTCTTCTCTATTCTACATCAGTCATAAACTAGGTTAAACCTCACCATTTCCTAGAATTGTACCACCCCCAAGGGCTAGAGAGGGAAACTGTGAACTGACTATTGAAGTCATGGAGAAAATTAATGGAAGAACCATATATAAGAGTAACAGACATAGGAAAAAGGTAGAGGTATGGTACAATTGGTAGATTCCATGAAATTCAAAAAGAGAAATGATTGAGAGATATTGACTAAGGGATGGTCTGGAAACCAAAGCAAGGAACAAGAATATACCAACTTTCTCTACTCTCACCCTTAAGAGATTCCATGAGTAAAAGGATTGGCCTCTATTGAAGAAGGCTATAAGCTATGTGATGTCCTCAGAGTGAACAGATGAAAGGAAAATTGTTTGAAAAGATCAAGGACAGAGGGCATTTATGTATTTTCCTTATAGCATCTTTCATGAGATTTTAAATATTCAAAATGTTCCATGGCGGTTAAAGAAGTGTGATAGTCTTAAAAAGCTCCTTGATTTGAGTTCACCTTTTTGAAATTTCTTGATGTTACAAGATTTTATTGATCTTCTTGGCAAATTAGAGTAAATGTTCCACTTACTAATATTCTGAATTTCACTGGTTCCTTTTTTCTGGAGTTGGTCTATAGATTTATTTCTATAGACCGAGTAAAAACATTACTATAAAATGGAGTCCAAAGTTAAGGTCTTGCAATATTATTTAACAAGTTCTACTTAAGCCATTCATTCATCCAACAAATCTTTATTTTATGTCGACTAAAAACCGTGTTTCGTATCTATGTCCATTTATGGCCTTGAGAGTTCTTGAATAAATGTCAGAGCTCTAATTTCATACTACAGCAGAGTGACTTACCTTACTCTTAACCTCCATACTTCAACTGTAATCAACTATACTGACTACCTGATGTAGAGCACACTTGAAATTAAAATTTCCCCATTGCTCTTCACAAAAGTATCTGATGAAAAGTCATATAGCTATTTCCATGGAACTATTATTCACTTCAATTGGCCTCTCTAGTCTAAGTCAAGCTAGAGTGGGTCTCATTATACAGAGAATGCTTATGATCCTAAGAAAGAAAAGTTCAGTAAATCCAGTTGTTATCTTTAAATTATTTGTATCTATCCCTTTTGACTAGCAGAGTACATGACACATAGCAAGCATTCAGTAAATGCTTGTTGACATTGATTGATTGGGTTAATCTATTTCTAATCTTCATGTTGCTATTACATAGTAATAGTTAACTATCTTATTCAGACAGCACTTTCCCTTCATAAAAAGTATTTTTTTTCAATCATAGCAAATGCCTCTTAACTATTTCAGCAAAACATAAGCTCCCTGAGGACAGGATCTATAATTTTTTTTTTACTTTATTATCTCCATGGCCTGCTGCAAATCCTTGCATTTAGTAAGTGCTTAATAAATGTTTATTGAGGGGCAGAGCCAAGATGACAGACTAAAAGCAGGGACTTGTTTGAGTTCTCTCTCTCAAACTCCTCCAAATACCTGTAAAAAATTACTCTAAACAAATTCTAGAGCAGCAAAACCCACAAAATGACAGAATGAAACAAATTTTCAGTCCAAGACAACCTGGAAGGTTGACAGGAAAGGTCTGTTGCATCAGTATGAAAGAGGAGCACAGTCCAGCGCAAAACACTCCAGCATAGACAGGGCCCCAGTAAACCTGGAGCAGGCCTCAGGGGACTGAATCACTGGCAACTGTGGTGGTTTCCCAACTTCTCAACTCACAAATACCAAAGACAATTTAGAAGATCAGTAAGAAAGGTCTATCAGACCTGGATGAGAGAGGAGCACAGTCCTGACCCAGCCCTGGGGTGGTGGTGGCAGCACAGCAGTGGCTGCTTACAGAGCTCTTAGCCAATGGACAGTAGGGGGATTGAGCAGCTGACCAGAGGAGGATTTCAGGGATCTCTTTGCTGGTGCTGAGGCAGGATATTCTTCCTTTGCCCTGCTTGGATCTGGGTCACAAGCCTGGGTGGTGGTCCTGGGGCAAGGAAGAGTGCTGGAATGGCATCAATTGTGGCAGCTGTGGAGAGGGAATCCTCCTCACAGTTCCAAGGCAGAAAAAAGTGCTTGTGGTCACTCGCAGACCAGAGCACATGCCAGGAGAGGAGTAAACACCTCTCCTTTGGTTATACCACCTTGGAATAACTAAAAGTTTACAGGTCCCTCGAAGTATCCCTGAAAACAGCTGCACAAAACCCTGAAGCTTGGGGCAGTACACCCTCCACACTAGCAGCAGAGTGCTACCTTAACAAAGAGGTAAAAAGTCAAGTAATTGGCTGGGGAAATGAGCAAATAATGGGAAAAAACAGACTATAGAATCTTACTTTGGTGACAAAGATCGAAATGTACAACCAGAAGACAACAAAGTCAAAGCTCCTACATCCAAAGACTCCAAGAAAAATATGAATTGGTCACAGGCCATGGAAGAGCTCAAAAAGGACTTTGAAAATCAAGTAAGAGAAGTAGAGGAAAAATTGGGAAGAGAAATGAAAAGAATGCAAGAAAATCATGAAAAATTAATCAACAGCTTGATTAAGGAGACAAAAAAATACTGAAGAAAATAACACCTTAAAAATAGACTAACCCAAATGGCAGAGGAGGTCCAAAAGACCAATGAGGAGAAGGATGCCTTAAAAAGCAGAACTGGCCAAATGGAAAAGGAGGTCCAAAAGCTCACTGAAGAAAATAATGCCTTAAAAATTAGAAAGGAGCAAATGGAAGCTAACGACTCAATGAGAAATCAAGAAATTATAAAATGAAACCAAAGAATGAAAAATAGGACACAATGTGAAATATCATTGGAAAAACCACAGACCTGGAAAAATAGATCCAAAAGAGAGAATTCAAAAATTATTGGACTATCTGAAAGCCATGAGCAAAAAAGAGCCTAGACATCATCTTTCGAGTAATTATCAAGGAAAACTGCCCTGATATTCTAGAACCAGAGGGGGAAATAGAGACTTAAAGAATCCATTAATCACTTCCTGAAGGAGATCCCAAAAGGAAAACTCCTAGGAATATTGTAGCCAAATTACAGAGTTCCCAGGTCAAGGAGAAAATATTGCAAGCAGCCAGAAAGAAGCAATTCAAGTATTGTGGAAACACAATCAAGATAATGCAAGATTTAGCAGCTTCTACATTAAGGGATCAGAGAGCTTGGAATATGATATTCCAGAGAGCAAAGGAGCTGGGATTAAAACCAAAAATCACCTACCCAGCAAAACTGAGTATAATGTCTCAGGAGGAGAAAATGAACATTCAACGAAATACGGAGTGTTCCTAAAGTCTGAACACATAGGCAAAAATTCATATTTTCAAGAAATGAAATGAATGAAATTTTTATTTAATTGGAATATTAACAAATAACATCTTCAATATGATTTCCATCATTTGTGATGCAAAGGTTGATGCACTTTGCAAGATTCATGTGAACTCGATGCAATAACTCCACATTGCCATCAATTGCCTATGTGTCCAGACTTTAGGAACACCCTGCAGAGGACTTTCAAGCATTCTTGATGAAAAGATTGGAGCTGAATAGAAAATTTGACTTTCAAATATAAGAATCAAGAGAAACATGAAAAGGTAAACAGGAAAGAGAAATCATAAGGGACTTAGTAAAGTTGAACCATTTACATTCCTACATGAAAAGATGATATTTGTAACTCATGAGACCTTTTCAGTATTAGGGTAGTTGGAAGAAATACATACATATATATAGACAGAAGGCACAGGGTGAGTTGAAGATGAAGAATGATATCTAAAAAATAATATTAAGGGGTGAGAAGGGAAAGTACTGGGAGAAGGAGAAAGGGAGAGGTAGAATGGGGTACATTATATCACATGAAAGAGGCAAGAAAATGCTTTTACAATGGAGAAGAGGGTGAAGGTGAAAGGGAATGAGTAAACTTTACTCTCATCAGATTTAGCTTTAAGAGGGAATAACATACACACTCAATTGAGTATGGAAATCTATCTTACCCTACAGGAAAGCAGGCAGGAAGGGGATGGGGAGGGATGATAGAAAGGAGGGCTGATTGGGGGAGAGGGCAATCAGAAACACACACCTTTGAGGAGGGACAGGGTCAAAGGAGAGAATAAGAATAAATGGGGGGGATGGGATGGAGGGAAACATAGTAAGTCTTTCACAACATGACTATTATGGAAGTATTTTGCATAACTACACATGTATAACTTGTATTGAATTGCTTTCATTCTCAATGAGGATGGGTGGGGAGGGAGGAAAAGAGAGAATTTGGAACTCAAAGTTTTAAAAACAAATGTTAAAAATTGTTTTTACATGCAACTGGGAAATAAAGGCAATGGAGTATAGAAATTTATCTTGCCCTACAGGAAAATAGAAGGGAAGGGGATAAGAGAAGGGGAGGGGGTGATAGAATGGGGGGTATATTGGGGAAAGGAGTAATCTATATTCAGATTACTCCTTAGGGTGGGGGGAAGGGAGCGATGGGGAGAAAATTTGGAACTCAAAATCTTGTAAAAGCAAATGTTGAAAATTAAAACTAAATTAATTAATTAAAAAATGTTTATTGAATTTAGCCACTACCACCATTTATCTCCGCCCTCCCAAGTAACTGTCCCTTCTTCTTCTGGAATGTACATATTTTAAATATTCAAGATGGATTTCTGGTGCCAAGATGGTGGAGTGAGGAAAGAACCCTCTGAAGCCCTCCAAAATTCCCCTCCAAACAACTAGAAAACTTCCTCAGAATTGGTCTAGGAGCAGGAAAGCAGTTTACCAGCCCAGCAGTAAAGGTCTGTCTTACTGGGGTGGGAGGTGAACAAGGTCTAAGACCAGCAGCAACAGACAGCCTCACAGCAGGGGGCCTGCAGCAAGGCTCCAAGCTTGAGGCAACCCACCAGGGTGGCCCCACCCTCCTACAAACCAGCAGCCTCCTAGGCAAGTGAGCAGTCTGTGCCAGGCAGCAAGGGCCCACCCCAGGGACCCCACCCCAGCCCAACCACCAGGGAGGACTTGACTCCATTGTTTGCCAGTAGTGAAACCCCACCCCAGGGCTAGCCAACAGGCCCCCTGGGGCCTGCCAAAAGAGGGACCCTATTTCCATAGCAACCCAGCAACAGAGCCCTACCCCAGGGCTGACCACCAGCAAAGATTACTCCTCCAAGGCCTGCTAGCAGAGAGGCCCTGTTTCCATAGTAACCCAGTAGCAAGGCCACCCCTCCTGGGGCCTGCCAGCAGAGAAACCCTCTTTCCATAGCAACATAGTAACAAGGCCCCACCCCAGCTAAACCCATATCCATGGGAGGCCAAGAGGGAGGCCTACCTCGCCAGTACAAGCCAAAAGGGAAGTCAGTCCTCCAGAGAAAGCAAACAGCTAGGCTTTGAAGCCCACAGAAAACCACCAGTGAGACCCAGATCCCTAGAACAATAAATCTGGGACAGTGCAGAACAAGAGCCTAACTCTCTCTTAAAAACACCAAGTCACAAAATAAAGACAAAAAAATGGAGCAAACAAACAAAAACAGAAAAAGATCTTAACTATAGAAAGCTTTTATGGTGATAGGGAGGATCAAGGTGTAAACTTAGAAGAGGACAACAGTGTCAAAATGGCCACATGTGAAAAAAAAAATTAATTTGGTCTCAGTCCCAAAAAAGAATACCTGGAAGAGCTTAAAATGGATTTTAAAAAACAAATTAGAGAAGCAGAAGAAAAATTGGTAAAAGAAATGAGAGTAATGCAAGAGAATGATGAAAAAAGAGTCAATAGCATGGGAAAAGATATACAAAAATTTACCCAAAATAAAATAAGCCCCTAAAAATTAGAATTGGCCAAATGGAAAAAGAAAGTACAAAAGTTCACTGAAAAAAATAATTCTTTTTTTTCTTTTTTAAAACCTTATTTAATATTTTATTTTTCCCATTTATGTGTAAAAACAACTTTAGCATCTTTTTTTTCAAATTTTGAGTTCCAAATTCTCTCCCTTCTTCCCTCCCCCTCCCCACTGAGAAGGCAAACAGTTTGACATAGCTTATACATGTATAGTCATGCAAACATATTTCCATGTAAGTCATTCTGTGAAAGGAAACACTGACAAAAAACAAAAAAGAAAGTAAAGAAAAAAGTATCTTTAATCTGCATTCAGACTCTACCAATCCTCTCTCTCTCTGGAGATTGATAACACCTCTCAAGTCCAGCAGAATTATCTTGTGTTGCTGAGAATAACTGTTATTTGTGATAGAGCATCATACAGCTGACATTGTTTGAATATGGACTGAAGCATGCTATTTTTCATTTTCTTTAATTTTTTCTCTTTTATTCAAGTCTTCTTGTACAAAATGACTAATATGGAAGTGTTTTACATAATTGTACATATGTAACCTATATCTGATTGCTTACCATCTCAGGGAGAGAAGAAGGGACAGAGAGAGGGAGGGATAGAATTTAGAACTTAAAATCTTTAAAAAAAAGTTTAAAAATTGTTTTAACATATAATTGGGGGAAAATAAAATATGATGTATTTTAAAATTCAGAGTACTAATTTTATCTTTATATAATAAAATTCTGAGCAGCTTGAAACCTAAAATAGTAGTTTTTACTTTGTCCACTTCATTTTAATGTTGGCATTTAGTCATTTTTTCCTTGTGATTTTAAAGTATATCTACTTAATATAAACCAATATCACTTTTATTGCCCTAGGACAGACTTCATCTATTATGACGCCAACCTTAATTGGAGAGAGTAGCTACTATCATCCGAGGCAATTGCCTGACTCATCTCAAATTAACCTGAGTTTGTATTTTGAGAAAACATTTATTTTGATGCTCAAAATTAATGTTGACATGATCTTGTTATGCAAAGCCTTCAAATTTTCCTCAAACAAATATTAAAAGTTTTTGTCTCTGAAGCATCCATAAACAACAACTTAGATTTTGGTAACATAACAAAATTCAGTCAAAAAGGAACTTCTACATATAGTATCTTTTACCTAGCATATAAACTCATAGAATTGAGGACAGCCCAGATATGTGCACTTAGAAAACATTAAAGTAATATAGAAATGCCAGTCATTATTACATAGCGAATAATTTAGATAGTTTAGAGATAGAAATGTGTCTATATATGTATATAAGCATATTATATATGCATAACACACATATATACACGTGTCTAGACACATATATTACGCTTTCTCCTACAGAAAGAGCAAAGCAGAATTTGAGGAGAAAGGAGTCCCCCAGTAATCAAGCTAGTGTACAGTGGTTTCCTTCATTGATTGCTCATCCTCTCTCCTACCCATGCCATTTTTTTTCTAATATACACCTACTGCTTCCTATATAATGCTTCTCTTTCCCCCATTAATCTTTTCCTTATGCACTTTACAAAATATCAGCCCCCGTACTCTATCTGATCACACTTTTTTCCAAACATTCAAACATCTCACCCAAGAATCCTTAGGTCCTAATGAATCCATAAACTCTGAAAAAAAAGCGTTCCTATAATTGTTCTGATTTTCTTGCATTTCCACGATGAATATTTTCCTCCATGAAGACTTCTATAAATGCACCTGCAATTTCCTTTCTCCACCAAACTCCTGAAATTCTTGTTATTTGACATCATTTGTTTAACATTTAGCACTTCGTCCTTAGTCACACGTAGAGGCCCACATTAGCTGTATGAACTTTGACAATTCACTAAACCGCTTTGATTCTCTGTTTCCTCATCCAAAATTTAAGGTTTGCAATAGCAACTTAGAATCAGGTTATTACTACCAGAAATTAATGAAGGCTTATGCTTAAGGTAACCAAAAATTAATAGAGACGTTGCAAGGAAATGACAGAAATGGTACAGCCTGTCACTACAGGTTACTAACATGTAGTACCTACAGAACACCTAGCAAGACATGACCTAGAAGGTAAAACCATATATTAGAAGAGGGTATAAACTAACAGACGACAAATTCCCACACTACAAAAATAAACCTGAAAATATTCTTGTGAATAAAATCAATATACTGTACTGAAACCAGAGCATTATCACAAGACTGTTGCCCAAAACTACCCAGGTGAAAACACTAGTCAATAAAAATTTAGCCCTTTTAATAGATGTTGTCATATCAAATACTCACAATCTCCAAACTACATATAATGAAAAACTTTTAAAATATAGATACTTAGTGGAAGATACTAAACCTTGAGGGAACAGGATGAAGTACATATAATATTTGCCATCTGATTTTCTAATAGCGATGCCTTGAAGATGCTTTAAGTCACTCTACAGAAAAGGATCTTAAATCTTAATACTTCAAATTATAGAGAGTAGTTACTTTATCAACTTGGACAATAATCTACACATTAGACATAACAATACTTAGAATTAATATTTACATATGCCTTAGGGTTTGCAAAACATTTTTTATATACCATCTTATTTGATCTTCACAGCTCATTAAAATACTTGCTTTTATCACCCCCATTTTACAGAGGAAGAAACTGAGTCTGAAAGAGGTTAAGCAACTTGCTCAGAGCCACACAGCTAGTGAGTTTCTAAGGCAAGATTTGAACTCAATTCTTCCTGACACCAAGTCCAGAATTCTGTAAAAGTATCATAGCAAGATAATGATTTGTCCTCAATCCATTTCTATTTGAAATCCATGAGAAAAAAAAAGATGAATGAAAATATAGTGATAATAATATTTGCACTGCCTGCTTTAAAGTTATAGCATGTGGCTCAAAGCCTGAAAAAATCTGAAATTAGCTGTGGTGCAATGGATAGAGCACTGGGCTTGGAGTCAGGAAGACCTCAGTTCAAATCCAGCCCCAGACACTTACTAGCTAAGTAATTCAGGGCAAACCACTTAACTCCATTTGCCTCAGTTTCCTTATCTGTAAAATGAGCTGGAGAAGGAAATGGCAAACTGTAACAATCATACTTGAAGTTGCTGCTAAGGTGTAAGACCCAACAAGACTAGCAACAAGAGCTGCCAGCACAGGTTCTTTGATCTGCTTTTCTAAGAAATGCAACTGTAAGGTAACAATCTCACCTTAATCAAACATAGATAGATCATTCACTTAGTTCAGAGGGAAGGAAAAGCCAGCACCCTGAACTTCAGAGCAAACACAAACAGAAATTACAAACAGAGACAATATAAACAGATCAACATTTCTGTCTAATCAAATCACAACTGTGAAAGGCTTAGCTACTCGGATCAAGGCAGTGATTATCACAATTCCAAAGGACCCACAACAACGTTTTTTCTGGTTCTGCTCACTTCACTTTGCATTAGTTCATTTAAATCTTTCTAGGTTTTTCTGAAACCATTCTACTATCCTTTCTTATAGCGCAATAGTATTTCATCATGTTCAGCCATTTTACAATTTATGGGCACCCCCTCAATTTCTACTTATTTGCCACCACAAAAAGAGCTGCTATAAATATCTTTGTACAAATAGGTATTTTTCTTTTTTCTATGATCTCTTTGGGATACAGACTTAGTAGTGGTATTTCTGGGCCAAAGGGTATGCATAGTTCTATAGCTATTTTGGCATAGTTCCAAATTGTTCTCAAAATGATTAGACTACTTCATAACTCTACCAACAATGCACTACTGTCCCAATTTTTCCACATGCCCTCCAGCATTAGTCATTTTCCTTTTCTGCCAATTTGATAAGTGTGATGTGGCACCTCAGACTTATTTTGATTGGCATTTCTCTAATTAGAAGTGATTTAAAGCATTTTTTCATTTGACTATAGATAACTTTGGTTTCTTTTTCTGAAAACTGCTTGTTCATATCTTTTGACCATTTATCATTTGGGGAATGGCTCATATTTTTATAAATTTGGCTTGATTCCCTATATATTTGAGAGAAAGGCCTTTATCATTTATCAGCTATAAAAAAGGTTTTCCTGTTTTCTAATTTTAGTTACATTTTGTTTGTATGAAAGCTTTTTTAATATTATGTAGTTGAAATTATCCCTTTTACTTCCTGTGATCCTATCTCTTGCTTAATCATCAATTCTTCTCATCCACAGATCTGACAGGTACATTTTTCCATACTCCTCTAATTTATCCTTTATGTCTAAATAATTTATCTATTTTGACCTTATCTTGCTAGACAGTGTAAGATATTGGTTTATGCCTAGTTTCTTCCAAAGTGCTTTCCAGTTTTCCCAGGATATTTTTTTCAAATTGTGAGTTCTTACACAAAAAAAAATATGGATCTTTGGGTTTATCAAATACTAGATCACCATGGTCATTTACTGCTGTGTACTGTGTACCTAATCTATTCTACTGATCCACTACTCTATTTCTTAGCTAGTACCCGATTGTTTTGATGATTATCACTTTTTAATATGGTGTGAAATCTGGTACTGCTAAGTCACGTTCCTTCACATTTTTTCCATTGATTCCCCTGACATTATTGATCTTTCATTCTTCCAGATGAATTTTATTAATTTTTTCCAGTTCCATAAAATGTTTCTTTGGTATTTGATTGATATGGCACTGAATAAGTAAATGAACTTATGTAGAATTGCCATTTTTGTTATATTGACTCAGCCTTTCCATGAGCAATTAATATTTCTCTAATTGTTTAAATCTGTCTTTATTTGTGTAAAAAGTGTTTTTTAATTGTGTTCATATACTCCTTGGGTTTGCCTTGGCAGATAGACTCCCAAATATTTAATATTGTCTGCAGTTATTTTAAATGGAATTTCTCTTTCTATCCCTTCCTGCTGGATTTTGTCGGTAGTATATAGACATACTGATGATTAATGTGGGTTTATTTTATATCTTGTAACTCTGTTAAAATTAATTTTATCCACTGGTTTTTTAGTTGACTCTCTAGGGTTCTCTAAGTCTACCATCATAACATCTTCAGCGTGATAGTTTCGTTTCTTCGTTGACTATTTTTATTCTTTCAATTTCTTTTTCTTGTATTAAATAATAGTGGTAATAATGGAAATCCTTGCTTCACCCTGATCTTATTGGATCCCTTTACATCCTAAAAAATTATAAAGAACCTCAAGGAGCTTTGGTTTATGTGGATTCTATCTATAACTATTTACCATGTTAGAAATTAAAATATCTTAGTATTATTATGAAAATAGTTTTGACCTCACGGGCCTCCTAAAAGGGTCTTGGGGACCCCCATGAGTCACCAGGTCACATTTTGAGAACTAGTGCTCTAGAGCATCCAGAAGAGGACAACCAGAATGGTGAACTGGTAATGCCTAATCTGGAGGGAGAAGGGGAAGACTGGAGGGGCAGAGAGGCATCCAGAAGAGGACAACCAGAATGGTGAACTGGTAATGCCTAATCTGGAGGGAGAAGGAGAAGACTGGAGGGGCAGAGAGAGGGTTAGAACGGGGGAAGATATAATTGTCATGCCCAAATGTTTGGTGGACTGTCATGTGAAAAAGAGATTAGATTCATTTTGTCTGACCCCAAAGATTGAAAGTAAGGACACCGAGTAGAAATTGAAATAAGACTTGATGTCAAAGAAGAGTTTCCTCTCAATTACAATTGTCCAAAAGTGGGAAGGGCTGCCTCAGGAAAGAATAGGTTATCATTGAATATCTTCAAGGACAGGTTTTTCAGGTGTGATATAGTGAGGATTCCGTTTGAGGTGTGGTTTAGACTAGATTTCTGAATTTTCTCCTATCTTAGGAATTCTGATTCCTTAGCCAGTAAGTAGTTTCTACTAGTATTATTACCTTCACTTCTACCACCTCCCCCTCCCAGTAAACTGGTCTTTGCCCCCTGGGTCACTCAATTGTGATGGGTCAGCTTTTGCCTTTTCTGTCAAGGGCCTAGCTTCCCCTACCTCATCCCTCTATCTTCTAGCACATTTTAGCTACCCTATGGCTTTTCAAATCCCCTGTGTGTTGTTTTCCAGTATTAGAATGAAAGCGCCTTCAGGGCAGGCACTGCTATTGTGGTGGTTGTTGAGTCATTTCAAGTATGTCTGACTTTTCATGACCCCTTTTGGGATCTTTTTGGCAAAGACACTAGAGTGGTTAGCCATTTTCTTCTCCAGCCCACCTTACATATGAGGGAACTGAGGCAAACAGAGTTAAGTGACTTTCCCAGGGTCACACAGCTAGTTTGTCTGAGGCTGGATTTGAACTTGGGTCTTTCTGACTCCAGGCCCAGGTCTCTATCCACTGCAACACTAAACTGCCCTTTATTACATCTCTATCCCTAGATCTCAGCTCAGTTCATGACACAAAGTAAATGCTTAATAAATGTTTTATCTATCAATGAAGCACTGTTAAGTAGCAGTTGCCACAGGAGACCAGCAACAAACCCTATCTAGCAGGGACCATATGCCTGATATAGATTGTACTGCAAGAGAGTCCAGCAGGGAACAGACCCAGAGGGAGCAAGATGATGATATCACCAGAAGACAACAGAGGCCCTGCAGCATTAGAGGCACAGATTGTTCCTTTACACGGGTGGCCAGGCCACATGCATTCCCTAAATATGTCTTTCAACAAAAGCATCCTGACCCCAAGAATTCCCTACTTGAATACTCCTCTGCTTACATACCTTAGCCACATATGTTCCTATTATGTGCCTCTTCATTTATGTTCCTCATGTATGTGCACTGTTCTCATTGATGGCATATTTGTGAAAGATGGTGCCCCAGGTTCGTGGGAGCAATATTTCATCACTACTCTTCCTAATTGTTTCCTTAAATGCTTTCAATTTTTTATTAAGCACTCTAAATTGTTTCATTAAATCATATCTAACCATCCTCCAGGAAAGCAGGGCCTACCTGAACTATCGCCCTACTTCTCCCCAATTGAAATAGTCACCCCCTGCTTCTGACCTCCTTCAACAACAATGCTACTTGCAGCTGCTGTGGGGGTATAAACCCAATAACACCAACACACAGGAGGGCTGCTAGCACAGGTTCTTTGATCTGCTTTTCTAAAGGAAAGCAGCTTTAAAGGGGTCAACAATCTTACTTTAATTCAACGTGTGTGTGTGTGTGTGTGTGTGTGTGTGTGTGTGTGTGTGTATCATTTACTTAGTTCAGGGGAAAAGTCAATACCCTGAACTTCAGAGAAAATACAAACAGAAATCATATAAACAGAGCAGATACAAACAGCAAAGACCAACAGACAGGGCTTCCAACTGTCTGACCAAAAGCAATACATACATAGTTACTAGAGAGAGAAGCACCAACATCTGGGTTTTTCAAAGCCGGGGGGCTCCTTAGTGTCTACTCAGAGTCTCATCTGGCTAAAACACAGGAACACTCTTCCCATGAGTGAGCCCCCAAGCAAATGCTAATCTCCAAGTATATATACCCTTCTTCAGAGCCAGAGGGCATCACAACCCTCCTGACTCAGGCTCATGTGACTCAGGCTTCTGTGTGACCCAGGGTCAAAGCAGGTCACATAGACCTATTAATGGGTGGGGAAGATCTTCAAATTGTATTAACATTACACCTCCAGATACCATTCTCCAACCAGAATGAAGGGCAAACAACAACAACCTCCAAGAAGTAAATCCATTCAGCTTTGGAGCTCTTCCTGGAATGTAGGCATCCTGATTGGTGAGTGAATAAAAGTCATTCAAACCACCTTATCTAGCCTATCCCAGATCATGTTTCATATCACATCCAACCATTTACAAGGAAATCACAGCCCACAAAGCTATCTTGCCATCTACCTTGCTGCCATTCACGTACCTCCCCCATGTCTCCTCTTCCAATTCTTGCTCTG
This sequence comes from Trichosurus vulpecula, assembly GCF_011100635.1. Taxonomy (NCBI): domain Eukaryota; kingdom Metazoa; phylum Chordata; class Mammalia; order Diprotodontia; family Phalangeridae; genus Trichosurus; species Trichosurus vulpecula. The sequence goes on from NC_050573.1 coordinate 162,954,531, forward strand.
AGAATACTAACTAAATCAGTGCTAACTATTGCTACTCTAAAGAACTTGACAGCTGAGCTGCCCTGGAGCTCCACTCACATTTCATGTAACTCCCCAATCCCAAACCTCCTTCCCTAGCTATCCCTGCCCTTTATGTGCTATCTTCCTCTATTAGAATATAAGTTCCTTGGAGCTTAGATCTAAAGATGGGGCTCACCTCAGAGGCCATCTAGTTCAAACACCTCATTTCATAGATAAGGAAACAGATCTAAAGATATTAAATAACTTGCCCTTAGTCATACATGTATTATCAGAGGTCAGATTTGAACCAGGTTCTCTGGCTTCAGAACCAGTGCTCCTTTCATTGTGCCATGCTGGCTCTTCTTCCTAGGGATTGTCCCACTTTTGTATTCATACCCTCTGCACCTGACACTGAATAGGAACTTAATACTTTTTTCATTCATTCTTTCATGAACCATGTGCTCTGACTGGGAGCTAGTGAACTATCCTTTGTTTTTAAGCAGACACTCAACCACAATGTACCTTGAACCTCTAACAGCTTACCTGGAAGGACCCACACGTGAAATGCAAAATGGCCCCAGGTGCTATGAAGGGCCATTGTATGGATCACATGAAAACTTCCGTGAAAGCCCTATATAAAAATATAAATTATAATGTTCTGATCTCACCCTCTGTACTATAAACCCTTTAAGAGAATGGTCCATGCCTTAAAGTTCTTTATATCCCCCAGTGCCTAATACACTACCTTACATGCAGTGTGAGATCAATAAATACTTGTTGAATCAAACTGAATTAAATTGTTCTTGACATTGAGTCTGGCCCAGTGCCTCTCTGCGTATCCCAGAGAGGCCCAAAGACTCAAGTTACAATGGCAGCTGCTTACTTCCCGGTTCACAGCTAGTCCTAAGAGACTAGGTGTTTTGTGGCAGGGAATCAGCTTTGTGGAATTCGATGGGATGGGAATAGAATAGGCAAGCTTATCTGCAGCCATTGCAAGTATCTTTGCCAAAGAGTCAAGCCAAACCCCTAGTTGTACACATGCCAAAAGGTGCAGAGAGCCTGGAATGGGCCTGAGGGACTGGGCTAAAGTGGGCTGGGGAGGGGAGGAGGGGCTCACTTCCACCCAGGAGAGCCAAAGACAAGGGTTGTGCCTTACAAAGGTGGGGCTGCCCCCTCTCCTCCCCCTCCCAGGGTCCTGCTCTTCACTTTCCTTTCTCACAAATCCCTTATCTAACCTCATCTCCCCCTTGCCCATTTGCCTTTCTGCTGAGCTGCATGGCCTAGAAATGCTGGGTGTTTCTGTTAATGCTGCAGCTGCTTCTCCACCCAAAGTCTGATCTAGAATCAAGTTTTCCACCAAAAAAAAGGAAGGGGAAAAAAAAGAAAAAGACAAAAAAAATCCCTCTAGATTTATCTGTGTGAAATGCCAATAACCTTGTGATCTTCAGAAAACACATGCAAGGCTCCCCAGCCCCAAGCCCGCCTCATCCCCGTGACCCCAGTAATGAGGTTTACACATTAACTACTGTAAAGAGGAACAGAGCTGGAGAAATGTAAATAATGGGAATAATAATACTGTTAAGAATAGACAATGGCATTTGTTTAAAAAAAAGTCAATCCCAAAAGACTTCTTTTGCTTTTCTTTTTTTTTTCCCTTTTTTAGGGGTGGGGCGTTGAGGAGGGGAGAAACCCAGATAGAATCTTATGTCAGTTAAAGAATCTCACTTAGGTGATACCAAAGAATTTGCTGAGATCAACAACAAATGTATGGGAGTCTTCCAGATTTGTGAAATGTATGTCAAGTATTTCCTCAAACTAAAATCTGCTTACTGAAATCATATTCTGATGCCTCTTGATGGCATGACCCTTAGTTCTCCAATTGTGTGCTCATGGAGCACATGCGCTAGGAGGTCCTACTAAGAATGAGAGGATTTAGGTGGGCCCAGGATGTAATATTGCTGACTAAATGTCAGTCACAGCAAGTCCAAAAAGGCTTTTCCCAAGCCTGGCTAAGTCATGATGGAAACTACAGCCAGAATAACAACTATAGCAAAGTTGATGAGCATTTATATACCCCTACAACTTAATGGGCTTGAAAAGTGCTTTATAAACATTAGTCCATTTTATCTTCATAATAACTCTAGGGGGTAGGTAGAGTACTATTCCCTCTTTAACAGATGAGGAAACTGAGGCTGAAAGAGGTTGTGACTTGCCCAGGATTGCACAGCTAGTAAGTTTCTGGAGCTGAATTTGATCTCAAACCTTCCTGACTCCAAGTCCAACATTTTTATCCAGTGTGCTACCTCGATAGACCACCTAATAAGTTACAGAGCTATTATCATTTGGGTCAGTGTGGTGAGTACCCAATCCAGGGAATTATAAAAGTGTTCCTTAGTAATGCTCCCTTGTGGCCACACATACTTGTGGCCTACAAATTTGGCTGCTTTTCCTGAAACCCTGACTAACCCTTCGCTTTCTTCTAAATAATCAAATAAATAAGAGAGAAGGAAAATTACTTGGAATTTATTACAAGCTAAAAATTTAACAACATATAATTTGTACAATGTCACTAAACTCTTTATTGAAAAGGACTTTTTCAAAGAATCAGGCTGATTAAGAATTGAAATTCTTTTAATTCTCCTCTAACTAGATCAATAATAATTGATGTTTAGTTCTACATTATGAGTTTCTAATTTATAAACCCTACAATATTAGAGTAATTTGTCCTGTAGTAGAAAGATTATTGGGGCTGGAAACCAAAAGCCTTAGGTCCTTGTCCTTGACCAAATGATTTTAGACAACTCATTTTAACTTTAATCTATCCCTCTTTCTCCCTTTCCTCACCCATAAAGTTAATGGTTTGGACCAAATAATCTCCAAGGAAACTTCCAGCCCTAAAGTTCAATTTTTTTAATCTAAAGCATTTTTTATTTAAAGTTTTTTATCTAAAATTGTTCTAACTTTTTTTTAGAATCAGATCTGTTATTTCATTGGTATTAGAAGTTTCACACAAAGTTCTATCAATACAGATAACTGACCACACTCCAATTTATAATCTTAGAGACTTGCCTAGGGGAACTTAGAGGTTGTGACTGGTCCAGAGTCACACAACCAATATGTGTCAGAATTAGGACTTGAATCCAAATTTTCTTGACTCTGAGGCTTTCTATCTCCCACATAAACCATGCTATCTTTCTTTCCTTGGAAAAGGAACCTAAGGTGAAATAATTTAAGCTGAATCACATTTTCCCATACAAATATTATCATAATATGGGGCAAAATTCTTGACCAGATCTCTTGCAGTAAGCTTTGGGGGAAAAAATTTCGGTATAGAAAACATGGAGAACTCAAGACAGAAAAAGTAAAGCAAACCAGCTTTATTGAGGAGACATACTCACAATCAAGAAGTCAGGGACTATAGAAATAGATGTCTGCTGGGAAGCAGTGGAAAGGTTCATCCCACTAGGGCCTCAAATAGAATTGAGAACCAAAACTTCTTATTTTGGTTGAACAGGACCAGGTATTATGGAAAGGAAGCAGAAGAGCCTAGACCTGAGGACTAATGATGATTTATGCTTATACTGAGAAGTGAGAGAGAGTTGGAAATATCTGGAGAATTGGAGGCTATTTGATATGCAAACCCTTGGCCATTGGGAAAGGGTTTTTTGACCATTACTAGTGGTTTTATTCGGATAGCCTTACTCAGGAGATTTTCAGTTCCCCAGAGCTTCTTCATTTATTAGGCTAGGGAAAGACTACTGAATTCTACAGAGGTCTAATTCCCCCTTTTTTACAGAAATAAAACATAGCATACTTAAGCATAAGCTATAGATTATATATTCATATACAGTATAAAAATATATGATGTATGAAATGTCATATATACTTTAGATATCCATATATCATATAACATATGATTTATAAAACATTACATATATACCAATTAGTTTGATTCAATAAGCCCCCCAACCCAATGAAAGGAATTCCCTATACCAATGAAATAAAATGTTTAGTACCTGTAACTTTCCCTATCTCTAACAAAGTAATCATTTATAAAATTTAATTTACTTAAATGATCCCAAGAAAAGGACCTTTGGGACTCAAAAACAAATGGAAGACCTGTGGAGTAGAGCCAAGATGCAAACACCAGGATCCAGAAAAACACTGATGAAAAAAGAACCACAAGGCTACAGGAAGATTCCTGAAGCCCAGAACCAAATGCATCTGAAACCTGCTGGTTGGGTAACTGTGCTTGTGTACTTTCTGCTAAAGTACCAAAAGTAATTGTGAGAGTCACAATACCAAAGTCATCATATTCTCTAACTTAGCAGAAATCTTGCCTAGTTAGTTCATTTAATTATAGCACTGGGGATATGAGGCCAAGATGGTAGAATCAATCATCTATAAGCAGATTAACTCTCTAAGGGGAAAAAACTGTTTCTTGGCTACAGACTACATTCTATACCCCTAGTTCTGACCATTGGTCATAAGACAGAACAAGAAAATGTGGATGGTCTAAGGGCAGGCCATCACTTCTAGTACAAAAAACTCAGTGTTATGCCCAGCTCATGGTGAGTAATTCATATTATCTTTCTACACAAAGGACAGATGGCGGCAACTGGGAGCACCATATTTTCATTTCAGAACACCATGGAAAGCTTACAGACTCCTAAAGTGGATGATAACCCTCCACCTTTGTTCTTCAAAAATGTAATCTTTGGGGTGAAATACTGAGAAGCATAAAATTTATCAAATGCAATATTTATATGATTATTCAGCCTAGAAAACTGGTTTTTTTCTCCTCTTCTTATAACTCTCTAGAGAAACCTCAAACAAGACTGAAAAGTCTCTTCAGCCTAGTGATGTCCTTGCATATGTTTTTAATTTTCTACCTATATCACATTATCTTTGTGGGGAAAATACTTTGAAAACCTTAAAGTGGGATAGACATAAAATTATTATTTCTCAAACCCTAAGATCAAATGATCAAATGTCCTATTGGAAGTCTTACAGTAAAGATTGCTACAGTATAAAATACAGATAAATGTATTATGTACATTTATAAATGTACAATGTACATTTATAAATGTAAACTATAGGTAATATTTATACCAAGTTTGTTGCTGTTATTGTTTCATGAAAATAACATAATGGGAGGATTACCCAAAATGTTTCTCTGATTTCAATCTCTGCTTTCTGTTAACTCTATGTGATGTCTCCTGGAGTAGCCCTTGGAACCAGAGAAGTATCCTTGATGCTTTATCAAGAATCATAGGATTTCAGAATCAAAAGACCCTTCAGGGACCATACAATCCAACTAATTCCTGGAGAACAATACTTTCTGCAATATACTGAAGGTAGTGTGGTGGAAGAAAGAAAGGAAAGAAGAAAAAAGGAAAGAAAGAAAAAAGGAAAGAAAGAAAGAGAGAGAGAAGGAAAGAAAGAGAAAGAGAGAGAGGAAGGAAGGAAGGAAGGAAGGAAGGAAGGAAGGAAGGAAGGAAGGAAGGAAGGAAGGAAAAGAAAAGAGAAGAAGAAAGGAGGAGGAAGCAAAAAAGGAGGGAAGGAAAGAAGGAAGGAGGGAGGGACGACTGGTTCTAGAGTCAGAAGACTGGGATTCAAATCCTGTCTATGGTGCTCATTACCTACATGATCTTAGCAAGGTCATTTAACCTCCTCAGGCCTCACTTTCATCATTGGTAAAATGAGAGGATTTCAGATAGCTTTTGAGATTTGGATTTCAAATAATCTATGTCTTGATCTTATAATCCACTGAATTGTTATCCAGCCTCTGCCCAAAGACCTCAAAAAAGAAAGCTGCTACCTACCAAGGCAGCCCATTCCGCTGTGGGGCAGCTCAAACTGTTAGGTGGTGTTTCATTAAGCCTGATTCTTCCTCTTCACAACTTCTCCCCTCTGGTCTGAACAATGAATGCTGGAGCTAAGCAGAACAAGCAGAACAAGTCTACCCCTCTTTACATATGACAGCCCTTCTGAAGAAACCTGAAGATGCTTTTCCATGAGGTCAATCTCCGAAGGAACCATGTACCCACTCATTTCTGAAGCTCCATGTTATGGAAATTGAAATCTGCTCAGTGACTAGTGAGAAAGCAAATTAAATCCAGTCCCTTTAAGTCAACTAACAAGTGACACCATCAAAGACTGAATTGCTGAGCTTGATTATCTCCAGGGCTAAACAAAGCAAGTGAACCTTGGGGCAATTCCTCCCCCCAGGACATTCACTGGCATCTTGGCTTTGGCATGTACTGAGCTAAATACTGCTGAACTAGTATCAAGCTTTGCCAAAGAGATTAAAAGCCGAAACTGAGTTAAAAGCAAACTCTGTTATAAATTCTTGACAAACATTGGAATTCTGTCACATCTTGCGATACAAAAAAAGAAAAAAAATATTTCTAAGTTAGAAAAAAGTAAGCAGTATTCCCCATTTCTGCTGAATGTCTTCCCCTGTCATGCAAAGAAAGAGTCTTGTGATTTTCAAAAAGTGTGATAAGGTTGAAGAGAGAAAGTCACATATATTCTCTAAAGTCATGCTGATGAATAGACTTGATGAGCTCAAAACTTGGTGGACATGCTTTCTCTCCTATTCAACCTCAGCCCTCGCACTAGGGGATTGCAACATATATATTGATACTCTCTCAAGTATCCAATATTCCAAATTCCTTAATCTATTCAGTTCCTATGATATAGTCCTCCATTCCACCTCAGCTATACACAGAGGTGATTACATTCTTGATTTTGCCATCACCCACGTATTCCTCTTCCATCTATATGAACTCCAAAATTCCTCTAGGATTTAAACTTTTTTGTCATTGTTTAGTTGTTTTTCAGTAATGTCCAACTCTTCATGATCCCTTTTGGGGCTTGCCATTTCCTTCTCCAGCTCATTTTACAGATGAGGAAACTAAGGCAAAGGGGGTTAAGTGACTTGCCCAGGGTCACACAGTTAGTAAGCGTCTGAGGCCAGATTTGAACTCAGGAAGAGGAGTCTTCCTGACTCCAGGCCTGGCACTTTATCCACTGCACTGCTTCCTTATAATCATTTGCCATTCCATATTTGCCTCTGTCTTATGACCTCTACCCCCGTTTTTCATCCTCTCCATAACCTCCAATCCCTTCACCCCTCAATTCCCAGGCTATTTGCCATGAGTTCTCTCTTCTCCCCTGCTCATTTCACATTATTCAAATATCTTGCCAAATTATCTTCTTCCCTCCCATCTAAAATGAAGAAGTAACCCTTCTCCTTGCCAAGGCTAATCTTTCTATGTGCAACCTTGATACTATTCCATCTCATAGTCTTTATCAGATTTTCCTATAGTTTTCCCACCCTCTTACTACTCTTCAATTTCTTCCTATCTCCTGGCTGCCTACAAGAATACCCATATCTCCCCCATCCTTAAAAATCCCTCACTTAACCCAGTCAACCCCACTAGCTGCTATCCATATCTCCCCACTTTCATGGCTAAACAAGAAAGCCATGCCTCCACGTCCTCTCTTCTCACTTCTAAACCCTCTGCAGTCTGATTTTCAACCTAATCATTCAACTCAAACTACTCTCTCCAAAGTTATCCCTGATCTCTTGATTGCCAAATCTAATGGTCTTTTCTCAATTCTTACATTCTTGACCTCTCTGCAGGCTTTGACACTTATCATCCTCTTCTTCTGGCTACTTCTTGCTTTCTAAGTTGTCATAAAACTGCTCTACTCTGTCCTGGGTCTCCTCTTATTTTTTGACCATTCATTCTCAGTCTCTTGTGATGAATCTTGTCCTTCAAGGCTCTGTCCTGGGCCTCATCTCTCCTGCCTTTATACAGTCTTACTTGGAAATCTCATCAGCAGCTCACTTGAGTTCAATTATCATCTCTGCACAGATGATTCCAGATCTACATATCCAGTCTTAGTATCTCTACTAAACTACAATCACACATCACCAAATGCCTATTGGATGTCTTGATCTAGATGCCCCATAGACATCAACTTCAACATGTCCAAAACAAACTCTTCTCTTACCTAAGCCTCTTCCTAAATTTCCTATTACTTAGTCAAGGGAATCACTACACTGCCAGTCACCCCAGGTTCACAATCTCTGTCATCCTTAATTTCTAACTTCCACTTCCAACCCCATATAATCAATCTGTTGCTGAGTTTTGTCATTTTTACCATCACATGTCAGATATACGTGTGTGTGTGTGTGTGTGTGTGTGTGTGTGTGTGTGTATGTGTATACTCTCCCCATTGCAGTCCATCCTCCACTCAGCTATCAAAGTCATCATCCTAAAGTGTTGATTTGTCCACAAAAGCTCCTTATTCAGTAAACTCCAGTGGCTTCCTATTACCTTCAGGATAAAGTATGAAATTCTCTGTTTGGCTTTTAAAGTCTGTCAGGATCCCCATACCAAGACCACCCTTCTCTTTTTACTCCTCTCTTTTTACTATTAGGAGACACTGTTTTCCAGAGCTAAGGTCCAGCAAGCAAGCTGTGCCCTGAGCTTGACATAACAACAATCCTTTGCACTCACCTGATGAACTCTGCTGCAACCAAATCATAGAACTGATGGTCCCTGAGCTTGGGCAAGCACCAACAGGTATAACAGACGTGAAGCCCTGCTATGAATGAATGTTCTGTCGCTAGACAACCTTGCTTCACTGTTGCTGTTCTGCCTCACCACTGTTGCTACCCTACACCGTTGGATTCTTTGTCTAGCCAGAAATACATAAATCAAGGTTTAGCCCCACTGCCTTGGGTCTCCTATTAAATAAAGAAGACCCTGGTATATGTGTCTAGTTTCCCTCTTCCAACACAATAAAGAAAGCTTTTGGCTTTTAATCTGTGTGGGCTCTTTGGTAATTTTGGAGCTAACAGTGGTTGCAAAACCTCTATGACTCTTTGGTCATTTGTTACCAGAATTGATAAGCCCTTCATAATTTGTACCCTTCCTATTTTTCTAGTCTCCTTATGCTTTATACCTTCTACATATTCTAAGATCCAGCAAAAAATGGTTTCTTTGTTCCATCTCCAATTCCATGCCTTTTCATTGGATCACTGTCATGCCTAGAATTCTCTCCCTCCTCACCCCTGCCTTCTGACTTTTTCAAGACTCAGTGTAAATCTCACCTTCTTCAAGAGGCCTTTCCAGGCCCCCTTCCTACCTCTAATCTGCTCTGCTAATACCTTGCCTCTGAAATTACCTCCCAATTTGTCCCATTTACATTGTCCTTGTAATTGTACATTTTACATTATACACATAAATGTAAATGTACATACATAGCTTTTAACAAGTTATCTCTTCCCTTTGAATGTGACCTTGTTGAGAGCAGGGACCATGTTTTGCCTTTCTTTGTGTCCCCCAGAATTTAGCACAGTATCAGACACATAGTAAATCCTTCATAAATGCTACAGACTAGATGACCAAAAAATAATGACCAATATGGCTCTTTGAAATTTAAAAATTTACCAACGTTATCTCAGTTAAGTCTCAGAATGGCCCCTTGCGAGGCAGGCTAGTACTACATGTAGTATTATTATCATAGGTATTGTTATTTTTATTATCTTCATTTTATAGATGAATAAACTACAGTTCAAAGAGGGTTGTGACTGGTCCATAGCCACGCAGCAACTAAGTGTCAGAGTCAGAATTTTATCCCAGGTCTTCCTGACTTCTAATGCAATAATCTGTACTTTGTTCCATATTGCTTAAAGCAACCCAGATCTACAGCTTGGTGAGCATCCTCTGCCATACCCATTGGAAACTATGAGTTTTACCATATTCTCATTTGCCACTCGCTACTACCACTATGGCAAACAATCTCCCACCTCTGGTTTCTCTGTTTATTCCTTCATGACTCAATTACCAACCACATGTAGGAGCAAACTAGCCACTAATCTCAACTCACATTCTCTCCTGCTCAGCCTCCTCAATCCAACTCTCTGTATATCCCACTCTAATTCTGCCAAAACATGCTCTAAACACCCCCTTCCCATTGTGCCCTCCAGAATCCCAGTTCCTAAGTGAGAAAACTCCTATTCATTCTGGACCTCTTTGAATCCCTCCTTTGATTGCTGCTTATTGCTTGCCATCCTTAGCCCAAATGACTTCAACCATCTGCTTTCTGTGCCCATACTCTGCACTGCTGAACAAAACTGGATTCACTTGGATACATTATGCTTTCATGTTATCCAACTTCAACTGGGCTCTCATTGCAGAAAGGCAATCTTTTTATTTATCCGTAATTGATGATTTATGTCATCCTCCAATGCAGTGATTCCAAATCTTCTCTTTCCTCCTCAAACCTCCCACACTTTGAGCAGAACCAGGAGAACATTGTACACAGTAACAGCCACAGTGTGCAATGACTGACTTTGATAGACTTAGCTCTTCTCAGAGATGCAAGGACCTAAAACAATTCCAAAAGACTCATGATGGAAAATGCCATCCACATCCAGGAAAAGAAATATGAAGTCCGAATGCAGATCAAAGCAGACTATTTTTTGTTGTTTTGTTTTATGTTTTTCTTTGTTGTGGTTACCCACATTCGTTCTAATTCTTCTATACAACATGACTAATGTGAAAATATATTTAATAGGTATATATGTAAAGCCTGTATCAGATTGCATGCCATCTTGGGGAGGGAGAAGGGAAGAAGGGGGGGAAATTTAAAACTTATGGAAGTGAATATTGAAAATGAAAAATAAACTTTATTTAAAAAAAACCCTCACACCTTTCCCCTAAAGGCTTCTCAGTTGAAGGAAATGGCTTATTTTACCAAGAAAATTGTGGCTATTTGAGGACCTCCTTCTCCCATTTTCATTTTAAAACACCATGAAACCATCCCCCATTCTCTGATGGTGGTAGTTTTTTTTTCCCCCTTGGCCAGGCCACCTCCTGGTTACATGTGCACTTGATCTCATCTATTCCCATTTTTCTCAAGCAGACTGCAACCTCAGTCACATACTCACTCTCAAATCTTCACCCTCTCACAAGCCACAAGTTCCTTCCCTCATGCCTTCAATTATGCCCAAGTTTCCTCTATGCTTAATGAACCTTCATTAGACTTTACCAATTTCTCAAGATATTTTTCTAGCTTTCCTCACTCTTTCAGCCAAACTCCTGGAAAAGTTATCTAAACTCATTGTCTTCACTTCTCTCACTCACTCCTCAAACCTTTGCAATCTGATTTCTGACTTCAACTGAATCTGGTTATCAATGATGTTTTAATTGCCAGATCTGATAGCCTTTTCCCAGTCCTCATCCCTCTGAACCCCAACAGGATGCAGCTAAGTGGTGTAGTACATAGAGAGCTGAGCTAAGAGTAAGGAAAACCTGAGTTCAAATCCCAGCCTCAGATACTTTCTAGTCATGTGACCTTGGAAAAGTCATTTAATATCTGTCTGTCTCATTTTCCTCAGCTGTAAAATGAGTATATAATTACACCTACTTCACAGGATTATTGTAAGGGTCAAATGAGTGATTATTTGTAAAGCATTGGGCTCAGGACCTGGCACATAGTAGGTGTTTAATGAATGCTTGTCCTTCTCCCTTCAACCTCTGCTGCATTTTCATGATACTATCCCTTCCTGGTTCTCCTCTTTCCTGTTTGTGTGCTCTTTCTCTGCCTTTGCTGGCTCATCATCCTTATTACACCCCTTTACTGGGATTGTTCAAGATTCTCTCCTAGGCCCTCTTCCCTCTCTGCATTCTCTCTTGGTAATCCCATCACTTCCCATGGGTTTAATTATCATGTCTATACAAATGACTTACATTTATTTATCCAGCCCTGTTCTCTCCCCAGTCAAATTTCAGTCCCACATCACCAATTGCCTATTAGACATTTCAAAAAATAAATAAAGGGGGTGGACTAGTTCATTTTCACCTGTAAAAGTATTATTTTCCCATGATTACTCAGTTTTGACAGATGTCACCAACACTAGGCTGTTAGGCATGAGCTCTCCTACTTCCCTCATCTATAACTCAAAATATTTGTGTTCCTTCTACGCATCTTCAACCCTTTCAATCTCAAGGGCAGAAACAGTCCTCCTCCTTGACAAGGCTAATCCTGTTACCTGTATTCTTTAATCCATCTCTTCCCCAGAAGAAAGTTTGTTCCATCAATTAGCCTTCCTCAAGACCTTTTAAAGGGCTGCCTTCAGTTAGGAGCCAGCAGCATTGCTAACAGACTTATTAAACAGAAGAGGTGGAAGTGGTGAGTGAGAGTTGTTTGAATATTCTGGTCAGGATTTCTATGTATTTGCTGATCTCGTCTAGTGATTGCTTAAGGAGCCCAGGCAGAATCCTTAGCTGAGAAATTAGCATGCTAATGTTAATTACTAATCTCTAACACCTGAGCATACTAGAAAAGTCTCTAGGAGAGATAGCTTAAAATGGGAATGGATTGGCACATTGACACAATTAAAAGTGGCATAAACGCAAAGAATGTCAGAATGTCAGGAGACCTCAGTGGCTGTATAGTTCAACCCATATCTGAGTGATAATCTCCTTTACTACCTACACATCCTGCTTTTACCTGAAGACCTCTAATGAGGAGAATCCACTACCATTTGCAACAATGCAGTCCACTTTTGAATCTCTCTGATTTTTATAAAATGTTTACCCTATGCTGAATTAAGATCTTTCTTTCTGTAATGTTCATCCACTACTTCTAACTCTGCCCTCCTTGGACAAGAAGACAAATTTAATCACCTTTACAGAAAACATCCTTTACAAAATGTAAAGACAACTATCATGTTACTACCAGGCTAGAATCTCCCAGTTCTGGGAAATAAAATTCTGTATCAAGTTTCTCTAATAAAGGCTTCATTTCTCAAATAGTATGTTTGGGGAACTGAGTCAAATTGATAAAAATAAGAGCCATTCCCCAATCAATAAATTGTCAAAGGATATGAACAGGTACTTTTCAGAGAAAGAAAGCTATCAATAGTCATAGGGAAAAATTCTACAAGTTACTAATAATTTTTTGTTGTTCAGTCATTTTGGTTGTTGATTTGTGTTATTTGCCCTGTTTATATTTTCTCCTTTTGTAATTTCTGTTTGTATTTGCTCTGAAGTTCACGGTGCTGACTTTTTCCCCCTGAACTAAGTGAATAATGTATGCATGTTTGATTAAAGTGAGATTGTAAACCCCTTTAAAGGTGCTTTCCTTAGAAAAGCAGATCAAAGAATCTGTGCTAGCAGCCCTCCTCTATGGTGGTGTTATTGGTCTTACACAGCCACAGTAGTGCCAAGTAGCATTGTTGTTACAAACACATATCTTATTTCTTGAGTTCTACATGGTGGCAGAGAGGCTGGATGGAGGGAGAGAATTTGGAACTGAAAATAAGAATAAAAATTTTTAAAAAATTAATAATAGAAAAAATTCTTAGTTCCTTCAACTGACCCTCATTCTTCTTACTTCCCCTAAATATATTCTAACTTTTTTATTGTAATGTATTTTAACTTAATTTTAATTTTAACTTGACAGATTTCCAAAAATATGTCACCCAGAACTAAGCACAACGCTTCATCTGGGCAGAGTCTAATGCGACTATTACCTCTGAGATAGTCCTTTGTGCCATGCTTCTTTTACATAAACCTAAATTTGAATGAGTTGTTTTAGTTGCCGTATCATTAACTCATTCTGTGTTTGAAGTCTACTAAATCCTACAGATCCTTTATGGACAAACTTCTAATTAGTCATATGTTCCCACCTTGTACCTAAGGGGTGGGGGGGTGGTACTCGGGGAGTGGGGAGAAGTGAGAGGGAGAGAAAGAGAGATGTAAAGGAACAGAACATCTAAATTCCAGTAAACGCGGACAAGAAGAAGTATCGTGCTATGTGCCATGTTTTGGTCCATTTTACGTTTCCAAGACTTTACATTAAAACTGCAATTACCTAGGTGCTAATTACTTTCAATACTTTCTTAACATTAAGCTTTGATTTCCAAGTACTAGTAATTCTCTTAACATAGTCAGCCACAAGTTTTTACTTTTCATTGTCACACTCAATGTGTTTTGTCTGGAGTAGACGAAGCAGATGATATCATAAGTATCATCACTTTCATTTACTGGTTCAATGTGACCCCTGGATTCAAGTTTAAAGCATTCAAATTCTATCTTTCCTTGGAATACATTACGAATTTTCTGTTTTTCTAGTACAAATGACAATTTGATGTCACTGTAGAAAGATTCCATGAGATTAAGGAGCTGTTTAATGTGTTTTTTCAATGTAGCTACATAGCTTGATTCCATTCATGTAAATCACATGGTTAAAAAGAGAGTTCTGTTTGACTCCTGTAATTTGCTAGTTATCCTTGTCCTCTTTAGGAGAGACAATAATCAATTTAAGACTAGGCAGAATTATAATGAACTTTTAACTCTCTCCCTGAAAAAATATCATGTTTTCTATCAATTACTCTTGACATTATTGTGTTGGTGGCCTATTTTAAGTAGAAAACAGTTTTGCATGTGGTTATCAAAACACTCTAGTATTCTCTCTATAGACCCAACTATATGTATAGATCTAAATATATACCTAATAGATATAAAGATAAATGCCATATATTTGTCATATGTGAGTAAGCTTTGAGTATGGAACTGAGTCAAAGGCTTTTTTATAATCAGGTCACAAAATTATTTTTGTTAGTTTGTTCAACAATTCCTAAATCAATAATAAGTTGCTCTTTACACCTTTTGGCATGCCCTTTTTGCTCCTTAGCTAATATATCATTTTTATGTATTATTATTATTACTGTTGTTATTTAAGGATAAGGTTGAAACCACCCCTTTTGGTTGTGGTGCTTGACTAGAAGAAACCATTTGGGGACTGACTCAAATGATCAGAACTGAATGTGAACAAGGTCTGTAACCCTCCCTCCTTGAGTCAATCAAAAACATTGCGATTTAAAATTGGTACAAAAGGAAGACACTATCTCAGAATTTAAGGGAAAAAAGATTCAGAACATCTGGTCTGAGAAGTTGGAGCAAGCATGAAGCAAAGGGTAGACTATTGCAGAGATAAAAGATAGTTGTTGGCTCTACAGGCATCTCAGAAAGGAGGATCATGGTTAAAAGAAGTCCCAAGAAAAAGTTACCTTTCCCCTCAACCTTTCTTCATTATAATATAATCTGCCATTTTGTTGCCCAAATATTTTCAGTAAATTGAATTTTGCTCCAACAACAAAGATGCCAATGACTAACTAAAAATAGATATATATGTAATTATTAGACATTATACTGAGAGCTCAGACCAATTGTCACTAAACTTGGAACTTTTCATCTAAAATAAACTCCTTAAAGTTAACAACAACAACAAAATGGGACTTAAGGGCTATTTTATCATTCCCTCCAGAGGTTCCCATTTTCTTCATCCATGGCACTGGACTCAGGAATTTTTTCATAGCAACCTGAGGTTGAAAAAAATACCTGATACTTTCTTTATTTAGCACATAGGTCCAAACAACTTAATAAGTGTTTATATCCTAACAATTTAGTAACTGTTTTAAAAAAAATACACGTAAATTAAAAGAAAAAAGTTTATTTCATTCTTCAATGACTATAATTATCAATGGTATGTGTGTACCTATTAGTTGTTGCACACTTTCACAAACTCTGGAATCAAATTGGAAACTGCCGCCCTCATTTTCCTGTTCCACATTAATTTCTATGTACTATTTGCTAAATATGCATATATGTATGTATATATGCATGAATGTGTGCATATATATTAGTATATATCTACATACATATGATAAAAATTTAATAACATAATCCAAAGGAATGTAGCATAATACAACCTGATCCAATATTCAAACCATGACCTAGCAAAAGTGAGGAGTTCCAACTGTGTCCAGCGAGAGTACAATTGAGTTTCCCTCAAAAATTTAAAATATCCCACGAAAATATTAAGTATCCCATGCTGCCCATTATGAGTTCACTGTAGTGCCCTGAAGTGGAAAGATACAGAATTTGGAAACTGAAGGCTAGCCCCAGGCTTAAAATAATTATTTTAACAGGGTGTTACAGTCATCATCATCATCAATATCATCATCATTCTTCTCATCTGTTTCAATGGAATAGAAATGGTCAGATAGGGTGGCAAATTTCCATTTTACCTATTACATAGGTTGTTATTATTGTTAATATTTTTAGTTTATTTTTCATATTTAGGCAAGATTACTAAATTGATACACTTAGGGAATGGCATCAACAATAAGTACTTGGGCTTTAGCAATTCAATTAATAGTTTTTCACATTATCCTCTTGAATAATATTGAAAAGTATGAATTAAAGTATTGGAGAGTTAAGGTCAGAATTTAGTGATCTGAGACAAGGGAAAGTCATTAACAGAGTCTTTTCTCAATGTAGAGAAAGGTCTCTAGTAGAGAGTATCATAATGATATCTTCTTGGCCACATTTTTACCATTAATAGCATACTTATCAAATTTGCAGATAACATGAAACTGAGGAGAAAAACTAAAATGAAAGATGTCAATTAGAAATCAAGATCTTGATGAGTGAAAACAATTGCATGAATTTAATATAACAAAATTTAATACAGATGAAAATAAAATCGTATACTTAAATTTTTAAAAATCAGCTGTACAAAGTCAGGCTGGATGAGGCTTGATTAGATAACAATTTGTATAAATGAAGAGATCTGGAGCTAATGAGTTAACAGTAACAGTGTGATAAAGGATGCATAAAGCTAACAAGGCTCTATCAAGGGTGGGGCATAGTGTCCAGAATAAAAAAAAAAAATTCTAATCTTGTACTCTTCCCATGGTAGACCACATCAGTAGTATTATATTCACTTTGTACATATTTTAGGAAGGCCACTGACAAACTCAAGTATTTCTAAAGAAAGCCCTATTAGCCTTCATTTCAATGCTCAAATTTCACATGCAAATTCTTTAAATGGAATAGATTTTTACTACCTTGTCATGTCTTCTGAGATGGGCTACTAACCACAGATACTGTGTTGATTAAGGTCAAAGAGACATCTCCCTAACAAACGTGCTGTACTCTATACTTGGGAAGACTCTTGTTGTAGGGACTATGATAGGGTGGTCACACACAGGTGAGGTTGTAGGGACTGTGACAAGATGATCACATGTATATTTTTTCGAAGGTCCATTTGCATGACTCAGTATTAAGACAAAGAGAAGGTCATTTTACAAGACTGTGATCTTAGAGGATGAGGTCATGAACCAGAGAATTTAGTCAGCTTGATACCAAACTTTTTCTTTCTTTATCCTATCCTGTGTCTAATTAAAATCAAGTTTTCTAAGATAAAAGTCATTTCTTGGAACTCTATTATAGTTTATATATGACATTTTGACAAAGTAACGTCTGAATTCCCTGTTATGCATGGTCTACCAATGTTACGTAATTGAACAACATGGGTAAATCAAATCTAGGGACATACATCTGTATAGTCATCAATTCAAATAATTAGATATCAATATTTTTTAAATGGAAGAATGGTCTATATCTTTCAACTTAAAAACAGGAGACGTCCTACTTAGATGGTTTAATTTTTTATTCCTTTCTGAAAAAAAAAGATACATGCTGCACTCAAGGTCTGTGATTTGTTGAAAGGATCCATGAAAACAATGAGATTGACTTTCTATCTCATTTTTTAATTAGATTTTTTTTTTATTTTTAGTTTACAACACTCAGTTCTACATGTTCTTGAGTTTCAAATTTTCTTTCCTTCCTTCCCCTCCCCCTCTCCCCCAAAACAGCATGCAGTCCGATACAGATTCTACATACACCTGCACATTAAACTTATTTACACAATAGTCAAGTTGCAAAGAAGAATTATGACCAATGAAATGAATCATGAGAGAGAAGAAACAAAACCAAAAAAGAAGAGGGAAAAAAAAGAGAAAGCAAATAGTTTGCCTCAGTCTGCATTCAGACTCCACAGTTATTTCTCTGAATGTAGCTAGCTTTTTCCATCATGAGTCCTTTGGAGCTGCCTTTGAGCCTTGTATTGCTGAGGAGAGCCAAGTCTATCAAAGTTAGTCATCACAGAAACAATAAGTCTGTGGTTGTGTACCATGTTCTCCTGGTTCTACTCCTCTCACTCAGCATCATGTCATGTAGGTCTTTCCAGGTTATTATGAAGTCCGTATCATCCCCGTTTCTTATAGCACAATAGTATTCCATTACATTCATATACCACAACTTGTTCAGCCATTCCCCAATTGATGGGCATCTCCTTGATTTCCAATTCTTTGCCACCACAAAAAGAGCTGCTATAAATATTTTTGTACAAACAGGTCCTTTTCCTACTTGTGTGATCTCTTTGGAATATAGCCCTAGGAGTGGTTATTGCTGGGTCAAAGGGTATGCACATTTTTATAGCCCTTTGGGCATAGTTCCAAATTGCTCTCCAAAATGGCTTGATCTGTTCACCACTCCACCAACAATGTATTAATGTTCCAATTTTCCCACATCCTCTCCAGCATTTATCATTTTCCCTTTTTGTCATGTTAGCCAATCTCACAGGAGAGATGTGGTACCTAAGAGTTGTTTTGATTTGCATTTCTCTAATCAATAGTGATTTAGAGCATTTTTTCATATGCCCATAGATATCTTTAATTTCTTCCTCTGAAAACTGCCTGTTCATATCCTTTGACCATTTCTCAATTGAGGAGTGGCTTTTGTTCCTATAAATTTGTCTCAGTTCCCTGTATATTTTAGAGA
The DNA here is from genome assembly GCF_011100635.1 of Trichosurus vulpecula. Taxonomy (NCBI): domain Eukaryota; kingdom Metazoa; phylum Chordata; class Mammalia; order Diprotodontia; family Phalangeridae; genus Trichosurus; species Trichosurus vulpecula. The sequence continues at coordinate 162,973,250 of NC_050573.1, forward strand.
TGAGGCCTTTATCAGAGACATTGGTTGTAAAGATTTTCTCCCAATTTTCTGCTTCCCTCCTAATCTTTGTTACATTGGCTTTGTTTATACAAAAACTTTTCAGTTTAACATAATCAAAATTATCCATTTTGCATTTTGTAATGCTCTCTATCTCTTGTTGGGTCATGAATTCTTCCCTTTCCCATAGATCTGATAGGTAAACTATTTCCTGCTCTCCCAAATTTCTTATAGTATCAGCCTTTATTCCTAAATCATGAACACATTTTGACTTTATTTTGCTATACACTTTAAGATACTGGTCTATGTCCAGTTTCTGCCATACCATTTTCCAATTTTCCCAGCAGTTTTTGTGGAATAGTGAATTCTTAGCCCAGAAGCTGGATTTACTGCCAAGAAGCCCTACCTCTGTACACCCTGACTACATTAAAAAAATATTTAATAAATTAAATTTCCACAAAGAAGAGGTCATACTGTCATGAAATCATCTCCTACCAAATTGTTTCTTTTTGTAAAAGAAAACTGACAAGATTGTCCAACTACTTGTGGGGGATTCATAATTAATGATCTATATGAGCCCTACAGCTTGCGGTTCCCTTGAATATTAGATATTTCATGTGGACCAACTTTAACCTATAAGAACATAAGATTCCTGTTTAAGGGGATACTTCTACTGTTTAAATATTCTATTCCAACTCAACACTCTAGTTGGTGTTAGCTATCTGCTTTCAACTCAAGGCCTCAGTTCCAGTCTATAAATAGGTATTCATGTCCAGTTACTTTTAAGCTTGTATTCTTCCAATGGGAGGTATGATCTAATATCCTAATATCTAATTAATAAATTAATATCCAATAATTATAATATTTCAGTGGCTTTACCGCCAATATGTAAGAATTGGGGGAAATGTATTTCATATAGACTACATTTTTATATTTACTCAATATTATATATGTATATACATACATATATGTATATATATATATATATACATATATATATGTCAGTATACTCTGACAAGAATGTGTTAGTATTTTGTGGGGATTTAATTTTAACATTTTTCATATCTGAATCTCACTAAGACAAAAACAGAGACAAAAAATTGATAGGAAGGTTTGTTACAGCAGAAAATGTCAAAACATTTCCTACCTCCTGATATTTTCCACAATTGTGAAAGCATTGTTCATTCATCTTAGGACTTGATGTTTATTTTAATTATTTATGTTCACAGCATTACTACTAACTTCCTATTGGCTTGTATATGTGCAGATTTGGATCAAATAATTCTCTCATTTACTATCATGTTTTACATGCCTTTAAGTGTTAAATTTAAGCTGATCAATTCTTGTGGTCTCTTATTTTTTTTTCTCTTTCACCTGCTCACCTTAGGTGAAATAGTACCAACTTTATGAAGTAGAGAATTTTAAAGAATGTAGAAATCAGTTTGAGCTTATTATGTGTACCTTTTATAGTCATTTCAGCTCTTAAAAAATAGCTTCTTTCATAGGGTACCATAACTCTGACTGATAAGGGGTGACAAATCAATCAGTTTGAGTTTTCATTGATTTTAATGGTGGTTATGCTAAATCACATGATTTTTTACAGCACTATCAGAACTAATAATTTACTTAGTTTGTCCATAAATTTCTGCCTTAGGAATCTTCCTCAAGATTCAAATCAGAAACAAAAATTACTCAAGGTTCAATGCCCAAATGACTTTTGTTTACTCTCTACTCAGTTTTAACCTTATATTGCTTTCATATTGAAAGCTGAAAAATACATTTCCCAGAGCTGATGTAAACTTGTCGATTCTTCAAACAATCCCTAATCTTTCTGCTGATGAATCTGTTTTACAATCAAAACTTTCAGAAACTGATCATACTGTCATCAAATCCAAAGGTAATAATAACTGGAATTCAGTTGTTGCTTGCACATTAGTACCTGGATATTCCCGTCGACATTTGTTTGGGGTAAAAAACAAAAACCCTTAAATTTAGCACTAGTCACTCTAATACTGCAGTTTTCACCCCAATTAAATATGTTCCTGGCTTCAAATGTCTCTCCTGCTCCTGGGTTCAATCACGTCATGGCCTTGTTGAATACACCTATGTCCTTTCTTTTCTTGCTGGTCTTTTACAATAGATTTTACACCTGTGGGCAGGAAATGGATAGCATACATTGTGGCAGAGTTACTAAGTTGTGAGTCATCGTTTGGTACAAAGGGCAGAATGTAAGGCATCTTAGAGGTGCTATGGAATTTGATGATAAAATCATTTCCCATAAGGGAAGCCTGACAAAATAGCAAGGTGCTAAAGCACAATAGTCTGGGGAAATTAATTTATAACTCCCCCTACCCCGCCAATACTGACAGCAACTGAGTAACCAATACCTGAGAAATATGAAATTACAAAGCTAAAAATATGAAGTGGAAAAGACCACCCAGGAAACACAAACTGATAAAATAAAACACGGTCTCAGTCGAGTGCTTTGAATTCAGAGGTGCCTCGTTACAGAAAACACTATGGGGTCATAAAATATAAACAACTCCCCTCTCTTTTTTTAGTATCTTAATAGAAAGGAAGATGGGGGCAGGGGGTGGTGGAGAAAAAACAAACTTTCCCATAAAGATGACAGTCTCCAGTTCTCTCTGATAGCCCAAACCCTAAACTTATGACCCCCAACTTTTCCTTGGTCCCACCACCTTTTATGCAGCTCTGGAAGGGTATGGGAAGTATACCTCTCCTAACTTGAATAATGTACTCCAGTTTTCAGACTTAGCCTGTACAATGGCCAGCATAGCTGAATCAAAGGATTGGCACAAATTCCTCAGTGTCTTATAAGATGATTTACTGTATTTAATAAGATTTTAGACTCTCTAAGGAGCTCAGCACAGTTTAAGAATAGGTGAGTATTCTTTGCATTTTACAACTAAACAAAAACAAACAAAAAATTCTAGTGACTTTCAATCATCCTTGCATATAATTCAATACATTTCCCAGCTATATAATTCAATACATTTACCAGCTCACAACTTTTGTACCCCCTGACCAATCTGTGGCCCTCTGAGAGAAACTTGGCAGGTCTCCAATTAATAAAATACGTGAAATTCAGTTTTTCTTTCATTCTGCTGGTACAAAGCATCACTACACTGAGAAAGGGCATTTACCCAGATGTATTAAATTATTATTCCTATAACACAAAACAAAATAGAAAAGTTAGGATTTGAGGCTATGAAACCTATTTTTATATTTAATATTTTTGTCCTATACTTTGATCTCCCTACAAAGCAGCTTCATTTAGATATCCCACAGTCTCTTTAAACTCAAAATAACCAAACAAAACTTATCATCTTTCCTCACCAATCTAATATTTCTCTATCAATGATAATGCCATTCCTCCAATCTTCTAAGCTAGAAATCTTGGGTAAAAAGTAAGCTTCTTGAGGGCAGAAAACATTTCATTTTGGGTCTTTCTCTCCTTAGTACTTGACACATAGTAGCTATTTAATAAATAATTATCAACTGGTTGAGTCAACCTAAACTCTTTCTTTTATTTCATCCTTTGGTCCTAGATTTGAAAGTCAGAACATTTTAACCCTCATCTATAGGGTCATCCCTGCTCCTGCTCTGAACAAAGGGAATTTAAAGAGATGAAGGCCAATGGGACATCATCAGAGTATCCTAGCTATTAATACCCCCCTCCATCTGTCTCACTTATAAGTGGATTTTTGCTTTGTTCCTTGAGACCACGCCCTGACCTTGTATCCAAGGTCAAATAATTGGATTACTGTCTTGTGCCCCATGTCTTTACCTTGGCTCCTTACTGAGTACCCCTACCTCTTCTGAGACTAAGGTTTTCTACTGACACCTCTTCCTGAAGCCCCTTTAATGGAATTGAGTCATATTCCTGATCTCTAGTTCTACAGACTACTGACACAGCCGTGACACTCATTGCCCATCGATTTGCCCTTTTCCCTAGGAAATCATAGGATTTAAAACCTTAGAGACCATCTAATCCAAATTCATCATTTTATAGATGAGGAAACTGAGGCCCCAAGAAGATGAAGACCAAGGTCACCCAAATAAACAGAGACAGAGAGAGAGAGAGAGAGAGAGAGAGAGAGAGAGAGAGAGAGAGAGTATTTGAACCAAGGTGGCCTTTGACTCCAAATCTAGTGCTCTTTTCTACTACCTTATGCCCTCTTGAACTTCCTCTTATTGACAGCTAATGGCATCTCCTCTGGTTGTCTATTCACTCCATGTAGATGTATTTGGTCTCCAAGACCCCAGCCATTCCAGGTCTGGCTAGTCCCACCCACCCCTGGTAGAAGGTAGGTGTAACCCTCTGATCACTACCTTCTCTAAAGTCTTTCTGCACTTGTGGTCCTTGCTGCATAATTTTGTAAAGAGTCATCCTAAGAAGTATAATCCTTAGTTCTGTCCATTACTGTGTGAAAAAGAGAGAAAGATAGAGACAGAGAGACAGAAAGAGATGTGGAGAACCAGTGAGCCAGAAGGAGTCTACGTTCCTGTCATAGACCAGAAGAGCCAGCTCTGCCTGTCTCCCATCATCAGAGTTAATGCTATCTGTCCACTCAATGGATCATCAACTCCTAAGCATCATGAAGCTTTATTAACTGTAGACTAGGGTGAGTACTCAAAGGCAAAACACTAGAGAGCTGAAGCTCAGGAATGCTATATGCCATGCTGCTCTTCCTCTTTTAAGAGGAAATGCGACAGCTAAGTGACAGAGGGTTCTGGGTTGGAAGTCAGGAAGACCTAAAGCTTTTATAAAATCCTGCACCAGATTATTTACCCTCTGTATGACCCTAGGAAAATCACTTAAACTGATCTCAGCCTCAGTTTCTGTATCTAGAAAAGGGGGGGGCAAGAACAGCGTCTGCCTTGTAAGACTCTTCTGTGAGGACTCAATGAGAGAATATATGTAAAGCACTTTGTAAAGCTTAAAGTGCTATATAAATATCAGTGATGATGATGATGATGATGATGATGATGATGATGATGATGGAGATAAAGTGGGATAGAAATTAGCTTTTCCAGTTTAGATGCTGAAGTATGTACAAAATTACAAATTAACTTCCAATATGCATCAAATAAAGTTCTTTAAGCTTCTTTTTCCCATTTTCTTTTAGGGAAAAAACCATCCAACAAGACTGCACACCTAGGGAAATTATTTAGTTTTGCAATATTCCGTGAAGGACTTAAAGTTCATTAATCAGCAAATGGAATATATCAACACAAAAATAGAAATTCCTATTTTTCGAGACTAAGATAACAACACAGAAACCCTCAAACTATTTTATCACACTTTAAGATCAAAGTGGGGTAATGAGACATAGGAGACAGAAAGCTAACCTCAAAGCCAGGAAGACCTGGGTTCAAACTCTATGTCTGATATACACTGGCTATGTGACCCTGGGCAGGTCCCATGGCTTCTCAATGCTCTCAGCAACTAAAACATTAAGTTGCAGAAAAGATGTCAACCTGCATTACTAGAGTGAGTTAACCTTGCCAGGAAGTTCACTACAAATGAAACCACAGGTTCATTCCCTATCTCTGTCTCAGAACAAAAGGCAGAATGGCTTATATGTTTACATATAGATCACATCCCATAATATAGTTTACCCCATAGGGCACAAACAGTTTGATGGAACTTCATCCTAATAAATACACTTCTGTGTACCCATGTTCCTGTCTGCAGGAAATAAAACTTTGCACCCACCATCACTATTTGTGCTATCTGGCTGATGTCCACCTTGGTCAACTGAGTGCTTTGAATACAATGTGAAAAGGATGGGGGAAAAATAGTAGGTTTGAAAGTATCCCTTCACTCACATTCCTTTTCTCCAAGCTGATGAATCCTTTCCTATGTGATAATGACTCCTTCTCCCTCAATTTCAATCTTTCCCTCCCTAACAGCTCCTATTTATTGTTTACAAACAAGTTCAGGTCTCCCTTATTCTCAAACAAACAAAAAATTATTTTGACTATACTATCCCATCAAATGGTTTCTTTCCCCAACTCTTATTGAAACTGCACTCTCCAAGGTTGCCAATGACCTTCCTAATAAATTCAGTGACTCATAAAGATCTTCATTACCTAGTCCCTTCCTATCTCTCCAGTCTTCTTATACCTTATTTCCTCTCCCTGTACTCCACCATCCAATGACACTGGCTTTCTTACCATTCTTTGCATCCAACACTCCATCTCCTGACTCATGGGCATTTTTAATGGCTGTACGCCCTGCCTGTATCTCTTCTTCTTTATCTCCACCCCATAGCTTCCCTGGCTCTTTTTTAACCCTCAGCTAATGCCCCTCTTTCTTAAGAAGTCTTTCCCAGTCCTTTTTTAGTTTTAGTGTCTTCTTTCTGAAATTAGCTCCAAATTATCTTGCATATGTCTCGTTTGTATAGAGTTGCTTGCATGTTGTCTCCTCCATGAAGGAAGTTACTTGACAGAAGGGACTTTTTTGCCTTTTTTTATATCCCTAGTACTTAGCACAGTTCTTGGCTCATAGTAGGTACTTGACAAATACTTGTTAATTACTTTTGTCTGTCATTGTCCTTTTTAACATGTTCTTCTATAACATGACAAAATTGGCCACCTACTTCCTCTTTCCTTAGTTGCTTTAACACCATCCTATTCTGATTCACCACCTACCTTTCTGAACAAACCTTCTGTGTCTCTTTAGCTGGCTTCTTTTATTGTATTCAATCCACTCTTAAGTATTTTCCTCCACAAACCTGTTCTTGAGCTCTGTTCTCTTCTTTCTACACTCTCTCCCTTCACAATCTCATCTATTTCCATGGCTTTCATAGAATACCACATGGCATAGGGTAAAAAAACTAACTAAATAAATAAGCTTAGGGTTGCCAAATCTGAGATCAAGTTACCTAGCTCTTACATTTACTAATCATATGACCCAGGTAAATGTATATAAATTCCCCATGTCCCAAATTCCTTATTAATAAGATGGGGATAAGAAGAAGACATGGATGGGGTAGGGTTAAGGGGGAAGGAATGAAAGAATGGAAGGTAGAGATTATGGATTGTTTACTCAGGTAGTCCATGACTAAAGAATACAGGTACAAGGAGACTAAAAGGTGGTAGGAGTTTGCTAGCAATAGCAGTAGTAGTAGGTGCAATCTCTTTGGTGGGGTAGGTGTTATAGGCCAAAGGCTAGGAGCAATAGGCTTTAGTCACTTCTTCTTTCTTTCTTCCTACCTATCTGGCCACTCCTTTTTTGTCTCCTTTGCTGAATCCTCTTCCAGATCATGCCCTCTAACTAAAGGTATCCTTCAGGGTTCTTCCCTGAGCCCTCTTCTCTTCTTCTTCTATACTATTTCATTTGGTGATCTCATCAGCTCCCAAAGGTTTAATTACCACCTATGCTGATGATTCTTAAATCTACCTATCCTGCCCCAGTCTCTCTGCTGACCTCCAATCTTGAATCTCCAAATGCCTTTCAGACATCTCAAACTGGATGTCCATTAGACAGATGTCTAATCTCAAACTCAGGTCCTAAAAACTCAGTCTTAAACTCAAAAATGTCCAAAACAAAACTCATTGTCCTTCCTCCTATACTGTTCCCCACCGCCACCACCTTTCTTTTACTTTTTGTCCTTCATTTTTTTTATTTTTTCATTTTTAGTTTACAACACATAGTTCTACATAATTTTGAGTTCCATATTTTCTTCCCTCCCTTCCCTCCTCCCTCCCCAAGATGGCATGGAATCCCATATAACTTCCAAGTATGACTTCGCATTGAATTAATTTACACACTAGTACCTTTCTTACTACCATAGAGGGCAACACCATCCTTTCAGTCTCTCAGGCTGCCAAATTACAAGTCATCCTAATTTCCTCACTATCTTCCTGCCCCCCACCATATCCAAGCTATTGCCAAGGCCTGCCAACTTCCCTTTTGCAAGATATCTTCTAAAATTCCCCTTCTCTCCCCTGACACTGCCACCACTGCATTATAAGCACTCATTACCTCATGCCTGGAATATTACTATGACCTGTTGGTGGCTCTGCCTGCCTCAAGTCTCTCCCCACTCCAATCTATCTTCCGCCACTAAAATGATTTTCCTAAAAGGCAGGTCCAATCATATCACCCTGCCATCTACTCAATAAACTCCAGGGGCTTCTTATTGCCTCCAAGAGTGAATACAAAATGTTCTCTTTGACATTCAGAGCCTTTCATAACCTAGTCCCCTCCTACTTTCCCAGTCTTCTTATGTCTTGATCTCCAACACTTACTCTTCAATCAAATGACACTGGCTTCCTGGGTCTTCCATAAACAAGACACAGTTATCTCTCAGCTTCCAGCATTCTCTGCTTATTCTCCATGCCTAGAACACTTTCCCTTTTCTGCTTTTACTAATGATTTCCTTGGCTTCCTTTAAGTCCCAACTAAAATCCCACTTTCTCCAGGAAGTCTTCCCCACCCTCTCTTAATTCCAGTTCCTTCATTTCCTTTTTATCCTTGTATATAGCTTGTTTTATCTCTCTCTCTCTCTCTCTCTCTCTCTCTCTCTCTCTCTCTCTCTCTCATATATATATATATATATATATATATATATATATATATATATATATATATATATATATGTTTGCATTGTTTTTCCCCCATTAGATTGTAAATTCCTTGAGGGAAGGAACTATCTTTTGCCTCTTTTTGTATCCCCAGGGCTTAGCACAATGCCTTAATAAATGTTTATTGATTGATGGGGTGTATATTGTGGATGTGGTCCAGCTTTTAAAGGAGGCCTTTGAAGTTTCCTTCAGATGCCAGTGCCCCCTCCCATCCCAATTTTTTTAAAATGATCTAATATTTATGTGTATGTATGGAGATATACATATATACACACATATACGTATGTAAGTATGTATGTAGATTTTTCTCCTCTGATAGAACATAAAGGGCTTAGCACACATAGTAGGCACTTAATAAGTGCTTATTCCCTCTCTTTCTTCCCTCCCTTAAAGACATAGATTTTGTTTTTTTTTTGTCTTTTTATTTCATATTCAAGCACTGTTCTTGGCATATAGTAGGCACTCAATAAGTAGTTGTCAATTGATTGATTGTCTCAATTATGTGCTCTTTGAAAAAGGAAAGCTGATCTTAGAAGACATGATGTAGCTGATATACAATTCAGGGCATTAAAATATTCATTTAAAAAAAAAAACAATTCTACCCATGGGTCTATTTATGCCTACCAACAGAGAATAAACAGTTCATTAACTTCTTCCAAATCCTTTGGCTTCTACATATCATTAAGGTACCATTTCCTGTATTGCTACTACTCAAAGAATTAATATCCTTCTCCAAATCAGATTCATTTGAATGTCATTGTCAGCAACAAAGATAGGCTTCCTTTTTTCCTATATCATAATTGCCACTTTTTTGTTCAGAGGTTGGACTACAGTAAAATAACGCATCAAGAAAAATGATGAACTAAATAATTATAGAATTTCAAAGCTAAAAGTAATCTTCAAAATTATCCAAGATACCACATTCGTGTTTGTTTTTCACTGTGTTTTTGTTCACAACTGCAATTTTGTCAGTGGGGGAAATTTCCTACCTTCAACAAGGTAGATCAGGAACTCATCTTTAACTTCACAGGTTTAGAATTAAAAGTTTCCTTAAAGGTCATCAAAGTCAACCCTCTCATTTTATAGAGGAGGAAACCAAGACCTAGAGAGGTTAAGGAACTTGCTTAGCTAAAGATAGGATTTCAACTTAATTCTTCCAGTCTCCGGTCTCTATCCACTATAGCACATTGCCTCTCATAGACTTATAGAGCTGCCTGAGGAAGTGAGAGCTTAAGAGGTGTGCCCATGGTCACTCAGTTAGTATGTGTCAGAAACAGAATTTGAAATTAGATCTTTCTGACTCTATCTACTATGACCTCCTGTCTTTTACAGTTTTGGGCAACTAGGTAGCACAAGGGATAGCAGTGCGGGGCCTGGAGTCAGGGAGACTCATTTTCCTGAGTTCAAATCTGACCTCAGATACTTAGTAGCTGTGTGACCCTGGGCAAGTCATTTAACCTTGTTTGCCTCAGTTTCCTCATCTGTAAAATGAGATGGAGAAGGAAATGGCAAACCACTCCAGTATCCGTATCAAGAAATCCTCAAATAGGGTCATAAAGACTCAATCATGACTGAAAAACTACTGAACAACAACTTTTATAGATTTAAAAAAGAGAGACTCAAAATGTGACTTTCCCAAGGTCATACTGAATTAGAAGACTAGCCAAGAAAAGTTTCCATAAAATTCTAGGTCTCCTATTGACAAAATAAGCTGGTTCTTTATGATTTTTTTTTATTTTTATTCAGTTTAAAGTACTTTATCCTTTTTAGCTTTCAAAACAACAGACACACCTTTGTCTAGGATTTTCTGCCTCGATGCATGAGTTGAGCAAGGTTATGTCCCCAAATCTTTTATCTCTCCTCTGTTTCAATGATTCACTCTCAAATGACTTATACATTTCAAAATATTCTCCACCAATAAATACCATCATTACCACTAATAGTAATACAGGTATGTCGAGTGGAGATGAACCCTCAAGATTGCTTTAATAACCTTCTGTTCCTGTACATCACAAAACGCTAGTAAGTGGAAATGATCATTTTGCAAAAAGATTGGACCAATGCATTACTGAGCAACAAACAGACGTTTTCACTGAACAAACTGAGAATGAAGTTAGCACTAGTTACCAATCTTTGTCAGCTGATGTACAACAGGAAAAACTTGCCTGTTACTTTCAGCCTTTACACCCAAGTATATAAAGTGATCTATCTTTTAGAAATCATACTACTTACATTTTGGCTGGAGGTGTTGGGATGTAGGGCAAGATCCTCTTTTCTTTCTGAAATATTTTTTTGTAATGTTTCATGAAGTTTTCATGTGCTTCTTTGGTGCTCTGAGCACCTTTTCTAAAGAATTAGAAAATACACCTTCATTATAGAGAATTCAAATTCATGCTTTAGAATCATCAACATTAGAGTGAGGGGCAAAGGGGAGAAGAAAGAAGTCATCACATTCAAAGGTTCCTGAGCTTCCAGCAGAGCTTTAAACACATTCATGTGACTCTTTTAGCCAAAAATAAACATATCTGGAGCTATGTATTGATATGTCTCATTAATTCCATAAACACTTGACATAATAAAACACTGATTCATTAGGCCAGTAGAGCCCTCTCCAATCTGTTCAAAGTACCTCTCCCTTACTGAAGTACCCCATTTGGACCCCCATCCTTATTGTAGCCCCTCTTTGACAACATTCTTCCCTGCTCCCACCACTACTCTGCCTGAAACATATTTGCCTAGTATTTGTTGTTATCACATTTCCCTTACTCTGCCTCCACTTTTAAATTTTTTTACATCTCAATCTATTCAGGGCATGGCCTTCCAAAGTAATAGTAAGCTAACCTCTTAAACTCATTGACTTAAAGGAGGAAGGCTGTAGAAGCACCTCAAGTACCTCCCTCCAGTTCCCAGGCCACGCTTATGCATTGTAATGAGAACCTTCTGGAAAAAAAAAATTATTCTTTAGTCTATTAAGTTACGTTAACTTGCATAAATTAAAAGTAGTTGTTTGGCATAGTGGATAAGTCTAGCCTCAAAATCAGGAAGACCTGGTTTCAAGTGTGCTGCCTTTCACACATGCAACCTGTGTAACAATAAATAAATCTCTTTACCTCTCAGCACCTTACAAAGGTAACTCTCGAAAACTGAAGATTTCGAGGAGTTATTACTCACAATTAATTTATTAGGTGTTAGACAATGTATTTAGTTCTGGGGATACAAGGAAAAAAGTAAAGATAGTCCCTTCCCTCAGGAACTTGAATTCTAATGGGGGAAAGAGCATGTGTATATATATGTTTATTATACCTGTATACATACTTAAATATATACGTATGTATGCATACACACACACACACACACACACACACACTATATACAGGGTAGATGGAAGGTTATCTTATTACATTGGAGGGGAATATACTAATAGTTGGGGCTCCATACACCAAGGAAATCATAGGTCTGGACCAAAAAACACAAATACAAAAATATGTCTGGCTTTTGAAGTAGCCCTTCATAAAAGCATATTCTGAAAATATTTTCCCCAAAATGGTTCTTCTCCCTCAAAAGATTGCAAACCCCTGTTACAGTTGAGTCCCTTCATTATAGATGAGCACATTGAAGTCTATGATTAATGAAGGTTTTAGGGTTTTTTCTCTTTTGTTTTGTTTTCCCAAGCTCCCAGTCAAATCTTCTGACTCCTGGTTTGGTAATATCATGACCATGCCTTGTAATTTCTCATGATTTCCCTCTTATCTTCCAAGATAAAAATCTTTAGTCATAGAACAGCATCATATTGAACTTACTGCTTAAGAGAGATGGCAAGTTACAACAATAAATATGTTGTACTGAGGAAATTTTATTAGACATACTGCCTCACCAAATACAGCAGGAGATAGTACAAGAGGCCAGGAAAGGATAGTTTCAGAGCTCCAGCTGCAGCAAGAAATAGGACCAGACCAGTAAAGAGTTCAGGGCCATATCAGAGCTCCAGACTTAGCAGGAGACAGGGCCAAACTAGCACACAGATAGACTATACCCAATCCTGTATAGAGGGCAGAATGAGCCTGAACACAAGGACATAATATCAGAAAATTCCTGAAAGGTGTGGTCTAGTCTTAACCTCTGCATCCAGGACCAAGCAGATCCTGTCCACAATATCTAAGAGTATGGGCAGAAGTTGAGCATCCAATCCAGAAATCAAAACTAGAGGTATGAGCAAACAGAAGAAACAGTAAAGCCTTTAAAGAAATACTTTGGGAGGGAGGGAAGGAAGGAAAGAAAGAAGGAAGGAAGGCAGGAAGGGAGGGAGGGAGGAGGAAGAAGGAAGGGAGGGAGGAAAGAAGGATGAATGGATGGATTCAGGGTGCATAAGAAGGTTCTACTTGCATAAAACCAGGCTATAAAATATCCCAAGACTACCAAAATAAGAGGGTACTATGGAATGGGAATCCCTTCTACCCACTCACACTTCAGACTGCCCTTAATTTCTCTTTTTTCTGGGATAACACATAAACTCTTTAGGCTGGCATTCAAGGCCTTTGATGATCTGGTTCCAAATCTACTTTCCTAAATTTACTTCACATACTCCCTTTCACATACTATTCATTCTAGAAAAACTATGACTTCCTATTCCCTGAACTTGCCGTCTTTTAAACCTGCAGTCCCCAAGGACAAGAACAACCTATTCAAATGGCTGCTTCCTTCAAGGCTCAACTCAAGTGCTACCCACTGAAGAATTTTCTATGATCCCTCCAAATGGCATTTTCTCATTCCTCTAATTCTGAATCTCTAATTTGTTCCTATCATCCCCTTCCTTGTATTATATTTATCTGTGTATATATCACTTCTTCTCCCACCTTCCCCCAGTAATCTCCTTGAAGGCATAGACTATGTCTTTTTTTTTCATTTTTGGATCCCTACATCCTCTCACAGTGTCTTACACATTGAAGGTACTTAATAGATACATGCCATTGAATTAGCTTGGCAGAAGTATCAATCTCATTACCAAAATCACAGAGAATATCTTTTTTTTAATGTACCACAAAGCTTTAAATAGCCTTTTGGTATACTTTGTTGCCACTTATCTATTTAAATTATTTGGAGGACACAGAGAAGCAAAACATATTTTGATAAGGGGCAAATTAATTTGGTGAATTTATTTTCTTACTTATATATAACCATAAACCAATTAGTGGGAAACAGGCCAGAAAATCGTATCTGTTCATTGCATTTTCTATAGATTATGTGCCCTCTTGGGCTTATCAAACAAGCCAAAATGCCAACATTTACATATCTTATCTAATGAGAATCTAGCAAAATGTGAATGTCTATCTTCCACATTAGGAAAGGAACAGGTGCAATTTGGATGAATTAAGCTAATTTCTCATACCTCTAACTATACCCATAACTAGATTCCATCCGTTTATTATAGTGTCTTGAAAAAATTACCCAGTGATCACACTAATGTATTTTTAATATGCCCTTGACCCAAATGAAAAGGGTATACCACTAGAAGCTATTTCAGACCCCCCAACATTAACACTCCATTCTATAAGGTATATTCAATTCATTCTGTACATCTTATTTGAAGCGATTAGACTCACAGATTTCATTGGTCTTTTTCTATCAAAAGATATTTATGGCTTCAAGTTTCTCTCATGTTTGTTGTCCTGTGATTTCACAGCCCAGTCCCAAAGGAGTTCAAAATCCTAATTCAATTAATTTATTGATATCAAGTCTCTAATTTTCACTTCTGAGGGTTTTCTGGAAACAAACTAATGTTATTTCTTCCACAGGATTATATTTCAAAGTCAAAGCTTTAAGACTAAATCTTAATGTTAAAAATCATAGATGGCTTTTATGCTCCAGATAAATATGATTCTGACATCCTAAACTAACAACCATTTCTTGTTCTCAAATTATTTGCCAAATTAATAGAAACTTTATGGCTGAATTCATACGACTCTAAATCAACCTAAAAACAGCTAGCATGATATTACGGGTAGAATGCTGGATTGGATATTATTAAGACATGGACTCAAATTCCACCTCTAACATTTATTAGCTGTATAACCCCAGGGAGATTCACTTAACCTCTATTTACCTCATGCATCTATTTGCAATGTATCTATTAATGCAGTGGAAAGAGATTTCACAACAGAAGTTTTCCACAATAATGAAATAACAGAATTAGGGGGGAATTTATATGAATCTATCATAGACATTGGCCTGTTTCATTGTTACTGTTTTTTCCCTACAAAATAGCTTCAATTATAATCTATGCTTGAGAACCCTTCATTCAGATTCTGCCCTCGAATACTTTTACACAGTGGAGCCCCTTTGATTTGTTACTAATTGTTAGTCACTGGTGATAACTAGTAATTGTGTTTATAGAGGATTTTTCAATTCAGTTAATGCTTCTCTCAAAATAATTCTGTTAAGCAGTAAGGCAAAGCTGGGACTAATATGGGGCACCCAATGCTCTGACACATATATTAAGCACCTATTGTGTGTCAGGCACTGCTCTAAGCACTGGAAATTCAAATACAATAAATGAAACAATCCCTATTTCCAAGGGACTTATATTCTAATAGAGGTGACAACAAGAACACAAGGTCATCAATATATGTCAAATAAACAAATGTAACTTCAAAGTAGTAAAATGCATTGTAGATTGAGAGGAAGGGCACTACCAGTCAGTAGGATCAGGAATGGCTTCATGTAGATGGTGGTGTACGGGACAGAATTTTTAAATAATAGGAGAGACATCTTTAAGAGAAACAAAGTAAATTTATTCTACAAACCTTGCAAGATTTGGGCACAACTCCATAATGGAGGAGGAGAGGTAAAAGGGAACCTATCCTAATTTATACTCTTAATGAAATGATTCCCACTCACTTCTATCCCTTCTCACCATTGACTGAGAGGTGGGCTTACAGTCTAGGCGCGAAAACTACACAGAGGACCAAGATTGATCCGGTTCATTCAGGTTTTTCCCTATCAGAACTCAATTGCCAGGGTGGCGTCTGAAAGTCTAGGAGAAGAAATGGAGTGGGGGAAGTAGAGACCCTTCCTGGAACAGAGAACAAATAGCTCACAGGAAGTTCATTATCTTCTAACATCTGAGAGAGAGAGGGGGAAGGGCGTGACTTCCAAAATTACAAGGCCAAATCCCAAAACCTCTCCATTAGACATACCCTGTGAAGTCTTCACAATTATCTGTCCCATTCAGTCCCCCCTCTTCTTATACTAATCTGAAGACTTCACACATCATTGCTGATATAAGTTGCGTCCCCATTACCCTTTTCTAAGGTTTCCATTCCTCAAAATCTATGACGCATTGACAAATCAAAGGGAGCAGTCCCTTTGTAAATACAGATACAGAGACCCAAAGGAAAATAATGATGCAATTGTCCCTTTAAGATTCAAAAAGTCTTTTCCTGTGTAGCTGTCCGGCAGGGAGCATCAAAAGTCTTCTGGTCCTTGGCATTTGCTCTCAGCACAGCATCCCAGCACCTTCCTCTTGTCTTCTTATAGGAACCAGCTTTCTGTCTGTCTCCTACAAAAGTCACCTTAGCACAATCTTAAGTTACCCTTTCTAGTCCTTATAACCCTGATCATTTTACAAATTCAAAATTGGAACCTTGACCAATTGTTTTGTTTAAGAAATTCACATCAGAACCCAGTTTCTTATATTCTACATTCACTCATTATCAATTTCCTTACCAGGAGGATGATATCTCACTTAAGGAATTAACAGGCTCCAGTACATACATAAACACATTAAATAACCAATTTTTTTCACAGTACATACAATATCATAAACTTTTGTCATACCATGTTTCTTTGATGGCATTTACAGAATAAACCACAAGCCATTCTTCTTTTAACATTACTAATTGTAACAAAGCCTTAGACAAGCCAGATATTAACCAAACAGCAAAATAATATTCTCACAAGCCCTTGACCTAATTATCTCTATACCATTACTGAGAGAAAATCTAACTCATATACGGACCTATGCAAAAATGCTACTCCCAGTCCTATAGTAATCTAAGATGTTCCATAATCAATATTTTAATGGATTTTTTTACTGTACTTACAAAACCTTCTGATTATAGAAATTTACCACCAAGAGAGCAGGGACTCAGAGTAAGGGGACCATATTTTCCGCAGCTTCCTATCAACTCCAAGTAGAAGTTATGTCAAACTGCAAGCTGCATTGAGCCAGGCCTAGTCTGCCAGGCTTCAGTTAAGAGAATCAAGTCAAAAGGGTCCCACCTCAGCACATGCTGAACAGTTGCCCCCTCAACTTTGCCAAGAAATCATACCTGCAGCTCATGCCTGCCCTCCCACAGGGCTGCTGGCATCTTGGGTCAGCCTTACTGGATACTCACAACTGGAGTTAGGCTCAGAAAAACTGTCAGTTAACAGTCCCATTAAGTCTTTGAATGGCAAGATTGAATGAATATAATCTCACATTGTTTCAGGAACATCCTTAAAACTAGCTTTAAATAGCTTTCATGCATTTCCTCCCTTATTCATAAAGTCTTCCCATTAAGATCATAAGTTATTGCTCTAACACATTTGCATCAGTTTCTCTTCTATTTTTCCTATTCTTGATGATTATGCAAATCAGAATCTTTTTTATAGTAAATACCCAGAGATTCAATAAAACCTTTCATCACTCCCTATTTCCCAATCAAGTTACAGGTTTCTTTTAGCTTCAGCTCCTGATTGACACACCCAGTCTTCTAAGGTAGAGTGGGGGGCAGGGGGTGGCCAAGAGCACATGGACCCAGAGCCAAGTGGACTCAGCTGCAGTTCCACCCACCACCTAAATTCCTTTATACAAGTTTCTCTCTTTCCTAAATTTTGCTTTAACTTTTAGCCTCTGCATTCCAATTTCAATCTTTCTTCCCTAGTCTTGACCCAAACTACCTCAAACATTTCAAATAAATAATAAATAAATTACATAATCACCCAGCTTTTCCTTTTCCGAGCTGCTTTCTTTTCACCTTAAAACTTAAAGATTAAAATGACCAACAATTTTAATCACATCCTAAGCAGACCACTGAACCTCTAAAGTGGCCATCCAATTTTTCATACAGACCCCTTTACTTCTCCTCTACAGTTTAAACACTTGCCTGATGTTAGATAGGCTAACTCAACACAAAATACACAGATTTTTTTCCTTTAGAATCTAACCGACCCTTAATTCAGAGCCCCCAGCCCTCCCAGCTGGCAGCTTCAGCTCTGATTCCTTAGCTAACAATTTTCATACCAAAGGAGCCCATTTCAGTCTCCTAGAGTTAAACATTTTTACCTGAACATAGAACAAAAAAAAAAAAACACAGACAAAACATTAGTCAGACAGATATTTCACATGAACAATTTCAAATTCTAATTCAGACCCACTTCCAACATTACCAGGGGAAACCCATTTTCCCCACCTGAGTTAAATTAAGAGCTCTTTCTATGGCCATTCCTTTCTACTTTGGTACAGCACATTAGGCCTGTCCAAGCACTGAGATTTTCAACCAATTTACACGAGACAGGTTGTCCTTGTCTCCAGGTTAGAAACCCCACAAATTCCAATCCCCTGGCACTCCAAGGCCAGGTGGTTTGGTTTTTTTTTTTCCTAAGACCTCGTGATCTTAGCTCAGTCCCCAAGTGTCTTCTCAGAGTCCTTAAATCTGTCATTTGACACTCTTGGATTGCAAAAACAGAGGACACTGAGGACCTACCCTTGGTCACATGATATATGACTGTTCGAGACTGAAAATTTCACAACTGGCTGATTTCCACTCAGCTCATAGTGCACTCAAATTTCCCCCTTTTTACTTTGCTTCTCCAAGTTCCTCTCCTCCAAGTTTGTGACTCTCCATTTATATAATCCACAACGGTGCACTATGCACATTTTTTAGATTTTTTGATTAGTTGTGGTGATTTTCTTCCTTTTTTTCATCAAAAAATATGGAATGTTTCTCTGGAAGGAAGGAGAGAGGGGGGCTGGAGGAAACTATAATGAAACTATAACTTTTTAAGGTTATTTTTTTAACTTTAGAGGGAGCTGTTTTACTTGAATGAATAGTAAGTCAGAGGGAGGTGAGTAAGAGGGAAGATAGATTAAAGAAGGCAGTAGACAGAAGCAAAACAGAACCTTGATGGAGCATGGGATGAGAGAGACAGAGACAGAGGATAGAAGGAACAGTTAGCATAAACTGAATGTGAATGAGATAAAGTTACCAATAAAAATAGAAAGAGACAGCAGAATGCATTGGAAAAAGAATCCAACAAGATGCTATTTATAAGGAAGACACTTGAAATAGAAAAATAACAACAAAATTAAAATAAGGGACTGGAACAGAATTTATTATGCTTTGGCTGAAGTAAAAAACAAGCAGAGATGGCAATCATAATCTCAGACAAAGTAAAAGCACAAATATACCTAATTAAAAGAGATAAAAGAGAAACTATGTTTTGTTAAAGTTACCACAGAAAATGAATTATTTCTACTGAACATATATGTACCAAATAGAATAGTATCCAAATTCTTAAAGAAAAAGTTAAGTGAGTTGCAGGAAGAATAGAAAATAAAACTATATTAGCCAGGGACCTCAATTTACCCCCTCTCACACCTAAATCAATATAATTACAAAGTAATCAGAAAAGAAGGTAAGAATATTAGTGAATTTTTACAAAAGTTAGATAAATAGACCTCTGGAAAATATTGAATGGGAATAGAAAGGAGCATAACTATTTCTCAGCTGCGTATGACACCTTCAAATAAATGACCAAATATGAGAGCATAAAAACATCACAAACAAATATAGAAAAGTAGAAATATTTAATGTTTCTTTTTCTGTCTTTAAAAGACCTTTGAAGCATAGATAAAAAAATAATTAGAAACTAAACAACCTAAACCCAAAGATGAGTAGGTAAAAACAAATCACAGAAACAGTAATTTCATTAAAGACAATGACAAGAATGAGACAGCACACCAGAATTTGTGGGATGCAGCCAAAGCAGTATTTAGGAGAAATTTTATATCTCTAAAGCTTATATCAATAAATAAAATAAAGAGCAGATCAACGAATTTGACATGTAACAAAAAAATAGAAAAATAACAAATCAAAAAATACCAATGAAACACCAAAATAGAAATCCTGAAAAACAATGAAGAGATTAACAAAAATGAAAGTTTAAAGACTTGAATTTTTAAAAAAAAGAAATTTTAAAAAGAAAACAATAAAATTGGTAGATAATTAGCTTATCTGATTATTTGAAAAAAAAGAAGAAAATCAAATTAACCAGTATCAAAAATGAGGAAGGTGAATTTACAACCAATGAAGAAGTAATAAAAGAAATAATTAGGAGCTATTTTGCCCAAATATTTGCCAATAAAACTGACACTGTAAATGAAACAGATGAATAGTTACAAAAATAAAAATTGGCCAAATTAACAGAACAGGAAATAGAATACTTAAATAAACTTATCTTAGAAAAAGAAACTGAACAGACCATCAATTAGCTCCCTGAGGGAAAAAAAAAACCTCCATATATGGATTTATAAATAAATTCTACCATATATTTAGGAACAATTAATTCTAATACTACAAAACTTGCTTGAAAAATTAGATAAAGGAAAAGTCTTAACACATTTCTTTTGTAACAAAATATGATTTTGATATCTAAACCAGGGAGGTTCAAAACAGACTAAGAAAACTAGAGAACAATTTCCTTAAGAAAATTCTTGCAAGATTTTTTTAATAAAACATTAGCCAAGAGATTACAGTAATATATTGCAAAGACCATCCATTAGTCAGGTTGAATTTATGTCAGAAATTCAGCATTGGCTCTATATTAGGAAAACTACAAGCATAAATGACCATATTAATTGAAAAAACAAAAATCATGACTATTTCAATAGATGCAGAAAAAAAACTTTTGACAAATATCACACCCATTTGTTTTTTTTTTAAAGTTAGAAAAAAGTTTTAGAAAGTACAGAAATTTAAAGTGACAAATAGTATCAATCTAAAATGAAGAACAACCATTATCTGTAATGGGGATGATCTAGAAGCCTTTTCAAGCAAGATGATTTCAGAAAAACCTGGAAACACTTACATGAATTGAAGCATATTGAAGGGAACAGAACCAGAACATTGTACACAGTAACAGCAATATTGTTCAACGAAGAATTGTGAATGACTTAGCTGTTCTCAGCAATACAATGATCCAAGACAATCCCAAAGGACTAATGATGAAGCATACTATCTGCCTCCAGAAAAAGAACTGCTATTCTTTGAATACAAACTGAGGCATGCTATTTTTCACTTTCTTTCAATTTTTTCCAAGTCTTCTTATACAAAACAACTAATATAGGAATGTCTTGCATAATTGCATGTGTATAACATATATGTGATTGCTTACCATCTCGGGAAGGGGGAAGAGGAGGGAAGGATAGAATTTGGCATTCAAAACTTTAAGTAAAAGTGTTAAAAAGAAAAAAAGAGAAAGAGAGAGAGAGAGAGAGAGATGGTCCTTGCCCTCGTAGCGCTTACAGATTCATATGGCTCTAAGACACAAACACAGAATATAAATGGGATGTGCATTAGAGGGGTGTGGATCAAAGGTCTATTTGAGGTCTGAGGGGAAAGAAGCGTTTCCTACAAAAGAAATCAGGGAAGACTCCATTCAAAAGATGACTAGCAATTAACCAAAGAAGAGAATAGAGGGATATGTCCAGGAGATCAATTATAAGGTTTCCACAATGTTCTAGACATGAAATTGAATAGTATGAGTAAAGGTGTAGAAGTGAGAATACACAAGGAGTAGTTTGTGGAACAGCATAGTTCAGTGTGGTTAAAACATGGAATTCATGTGATATAAAGGTAGAAAGATAGAGTGGTGCCCAATTGTGGAGCACCTAGGATACCAGCACATAGAAATTTAAACTTCATTTGTTAGGCAAGAGAAAGCCACTGAAGATTTTTGAAGAAAGCAATGTTATCACCAGGTTTGTGCATAAAGAAGACTAGATGGGCCACTTAAAAAAAAACCTTCCCAATCAGATCAGGGGTGAAGCAAGGACATTCATTAGCAATATCACTACCAATATTGTACTAGAAATGTTAGCTATAGCAATAATACAAGAAAAAGAAATTGAAGGAATAAATATAAGCAATGAGAAAACAAAACTATCACTTTTGCATATGATATGATGGTGTGCCTAGATAACCAACTAAAAGTTTTTGAAACAGCTTCAGCAAAGCTGCAAGATAAACCCACAAGAATCATGAGAATTTCAGTATGTTAGCAACAAAATCCAACAGGAAGAAATAGAAGAAATTCCATTTAAAAGAACTATAGACAGTATAGAGTATTTGGGAATCTACCTGTCAAGACACACACAGGAACTCATGAACACAATCTGAAACACTTTTCACACAAATTAAGTCAGATCTAAAGG